>NC_045975.1:16277997-16577997 GCF_010909765.2 Amblyraja radiata | reverse complement strand
TGAACAGCCCAGTTTTATCCTCCCAAAAATCCACAAATACAACTACCCTGGCAGACCCATTGGTTCTGCCTGCTCATGTCCCACGGAAATGATTTCCACCTACCTCGACTCCATCCTATCCCCCCCTGGTCCAATCTCTCCTGACCTATGTCCAAGATACCTCACATGCCCTTCGTCTCTTTAATGACTTCCACTTTCCGAGCCCCCACTCCCTCATCTTTACCATGGACGTTCAGTCACTCTACACCTCCACCCCCCACCAGGAAGGCCTTAAAGCCTTCCGTTTCTTCCTTGACGCTGAACCATCCAATTTCCCTCTACTAACACTCTGCTTCGCCTAGCGGAGCTGGTCCTCACCCTCAACAACTTCTCATTTGACTCCTCCCACTTTCTCCAAGTCCAAGGCGTAGCAATGGCCACCCACATGGGCCCCAGCTATGCCTGCCCCTTTGTAGGGTATGTTGAACAATCCCTGTTCCAGGCATACACTGGCCCTATCCCCGAACTCTATCTCCGGTACATTGATGGTGCTACCTCCTGCACCCATGCATAACTCATGGACTTCATCAACTTCACCACCAATTTTCATCCAGCACTCAAATTTACTTGGACCATCTCTGACACCTCAGTCCCCTTTCTTGATCTCACAGACTCCATTACAGGAAATGGACTATTGACTTATTACAAACCCACTGGCTCCCACAACTATCTCAAATACACTTCTTCCCACCATGCTTCCAGAGACTCTACCCCCAATACCCCCAATTCCTCCGTCTGCACCACATCTGCACCCAAGATGAGGTGTTCCATACTACAACATCCAAGATGTCCTCATTTTTTGGGTACAGGGGTTCGCCTCTCCCATCATAGATGAGGCCCTCACTCGTGTCTCGTCAGTACCCCGCAGCTCCGCCCATGCTTCCCCTCCCCCTAGTTGCAACAGAATCATTGTCCCCTCGTCCTTACCTTCCACCACGTCTGCCATCGCATACAACACATAATCCTCAGAAATTTCCACCACCACCAACGGGATCCCACCACTAGCTACATTTTCCCATCTCCACCCCTTTCCATCTTCCACAGAGACCGTTCCCTCCGCAACTCCCTGGTTAACTCATCCCTACCCACCCTTCCCACCCCCTCCCCAGGTACCTTCCCCTGCAATCGTGGAAGATGCAACACCTGTCGCTATACCTCCTCCCTCGACTCTGTCCAGGGACCCCGACAGTCCTTTCAGGTTAGGCAGAGGTTCACTTGCACCTCCTCCAACCTCATCTACTGTATCTGTTGTTCAAGATGTGGACTTTTATACATCGGCGAGAACAAACGCAGTCTGGGCGATCGTTTCGTGGAACACTTTCGCTCAGCCCGCCTGAACCAACCTGATCTCCCAGTTGCTGGACACCTTAAATTCTCCTTTCCCATTCCTACGCAGACCTTTTTGTCCTCGGTGTCCTCCATTGTCAGAGTGAGGCTAAACGCGTTGGAAACAGTAACAGTATCTCATATTTCGCTTCAGCAGCTTACAGCCCAGTGGTATGAATATTGATTTCTCTCATTTCAGGTAGCCCCGGCATTCCCTCTCTCTGTATCCCTCCCCCTCCCGAGTCACACTAGCTTCTTATTTTCACCCCACAAACAGCTTACAATGGCCTGTTCCCTTTATCATCGTTACATTTTTGCATATCTTTCATTCATTGTTCTTCATCTTTCTATATCACTGTCTATCTCTCTCGTTTCCCTTTTCCCTAACCAGTCTGAAGAAGGGTCTCAACCTGAAACGTCACCCATTCCTTCTCTCCAGAAATGCTGCCTGTCCTGCTCACTTACTCCAGCTTTTTGTGTCTATCTTCGGTTCAAACCAGCATCTGCAGTTCCTTCTTACACAAACCTATCTTTATGTCCAACTGACTTTTTCAGTCAGGCAGTGGCCTATTTAAGCTCTTAAACAAATATATTTGAAGCCTAATTCTGTTCAACGCATCTTCACCATGCTGAAATTCCATATTGATTTCTCCAGAGAGAAACAATACATTCTCTCTCTGCTTTATGAGGCTCAGAACGCCACTAAAAATCTGTTCTTAATAATGTCATAGTCAATTAACAGCATCTGCAAATTGGCAAATAAGATATTACATACCGCACAGCATGTGGTACCGTCATTTACATGTAGATAATTCTCACTAATCAGCTGTGACATTTGAATACTATAATTGTGCAGCTATGACATAAAAATCATAACCACAGAGAGCCTGCCATACCGAAACATTCTTCAAGTTGTAGATGAGATGCTTATTGAAGACCACCTTAACTTAGAAAGCTCTCTAATGAGTGATTGCCTCAAAGATTATGAATAAGAGGATGTAGGGATGTACGTAATGCTGAGGCTCTATAAGGAACCGGTAAGGCTACATTTGGAATATTGTGAGCAATTTTAGGCACCATATCTGAGGAAGGATGTGCTGGCTCTGGAATGAGTAGGTTAACCTATGATGAGCATTTATCGGCACTGGGCCTACACTTGGTGCGATTGAGAAGAATGAGGGGGGAATCTCATTGAAACATACAGAATAGTAAAAGGCTTGGATAGAGTGGATGTGGAGAGGATGTTTCCACTAGTGGGAGAGTCTAGGAGGTTATAGCCTCAGAATTAAAGGACGTTCTTTTAGGAAGGAGATGAGGAGAAATGTCTTTAGTCAGAGGATGGTGAATCTGTGGAATTCTTTGCCACAGCCAGTGGATATTTTTAGGGCAGAGGTTGATTCTTGATTAGTACAGGGTTATGGGGCGAAGGCAGGAGAATGGGGGTTAGGAGGGTTAGATAGATCAACCATGAATGAATGGTGGCGTGGACTTGATGGGCCAAAAGGCCTAATTCTACTCCTATTACTTATGATCTAATAATGTTTATGCACCATTATAGTAAGTTTTGTTCACTATCGGAACGAACAGGAGTGTAGATAAAATGTCACGTGTGACTTAATCTACCCAATGTACCATGTAATCCCTCCCCCTAATCCCAAATTCATATCAGCTTGCCGAATGTGGCTCACTAGAGGCAGGGGGTCCACTATTGAAAAGGTTGGGACCTTGTGTTTCCATTGAGGACCAATCGAAACCATAATGTCAGCCAGAGAACGGAAGTCCACCTTTGACTGAGGAGCATGTACATCAAGACAAAACTGTAATTTTAAAATAATATCGTTGTTGGCCAAAAGGAGCATTTTCCATCAGATTTGCTATCTGTGTGATGAGTATAATTCCTGACAGTGAGCCGCTGAGGCCTAGATTCAATTTTCACCCAAAGGTTAAGAACTAATTTCCTTTAGTTCTGGGAGGAGATGATGGGAACTATTTCCTGACTTTTCATGTGACAAGATCCATCTTGCCCACTGATCATCACCCTGGAACACACCCCTCTCTCTGATACAGCCACCAACATTTGTTTTCAATTATACAAATATCAGACAAGCATTTGTATGTGTGGGGAAAAAAAAGATATTGGGAGAAATGGGTTATTTAATATATTTATCATATTACAAGGCAATTTCAAGCACTATGATCATGCATCAGATTCCTGGCTGTTTGCATTTACTGATGCACAATCAGGAAAATCCTGTATTCCATTTGTCCCTCACATGATTAACACTGATGAACCCCAGGACTTCCTGCTTGGTCTTTCCCTTATATGGATTCTCTGTATCAAGTTTCTTCTTTATACCAGCTCTATTTTGCCTCATTGTCTCAAAGATCAAATAAAATTAAACATATAACACAGAATAGTACAGCACAGCACTAAGCCTTATGCCCCACTGCGATAGATCACTTTAGCCCCTGGGGATGTATGCATCCTAATGCTCTTTAACAGCCCTAGTACCACTTATTTCTTGATCTCAAACTGTCCTAGCATATTAGTATTCCCCACACTGGCCTCCATTTCCTTGTCCTTTGTGAAAACAGATGCAAAGTACTTGTTTCACTTTGGTTATGTTCTTCTTTCCCATATAAAAAGCCATGGGATTTCCTTTAATCTGACTTGCTTGTGACATTTCATGGTCCGCTTTGGCCCTTCTGATTATCCGCTTAAGTTCTTTCTTGTTTACTTCATATTCCTCAAAGTCCTCAATTGATTCATCTTTCTAAAACTTGCTTTTTTTTAAATCTAACTTACAATCTCCAAAGAAGGGTCTCAACCCTAAACGTCGCCCATTCCTTCTCTCCAGAGATGCTGAGTTGCTCCAGCATTTTGAGTCTATTTACAATCTCTTTGCTCATCCAAGGTTCCCTTACCTTGCCATCCTATCCTTTATTGAATGAAATTAATTATTAGTGTGTACAAGGTTTAAACTGTAGCTTTTTTTCTCCTTTCCCTGAAATTTTGGTGCTGCAAACCCATGTGAGTGACACATTTATCTTCTGATCAGGAAATCTAGTTTGTTCATTTTAGTTTCAATTAACAGAGAGACATGACAGTGTTTCACTAGTCAAGGCATGGTTCATTTAAAGTGGACAGAATTGGCCTGTTGTCATACCTCAGATTTTATACCCCTAGACCAACTACAAGAACTAGAGACTACACACACTGTCAAATAATAATTCAATTAAGCAGACGAGTCTTCCATCATAGTGGACGTTACTTTGATTAAAATGCCTGCTGTTATCATGTATATCATCTATCAATTTTTCGAGCCATACTTCCGAATTATAATGGCACAAATTAACATAAAAATATGTATTTGATCAACAAAAGAACGATCAATTAAATGTTGGAAAATGACCCAACACACAGGAAACAGGGAGAAACCATGGTACATTTGTAAGGTTGTGGATTCTCCACTTTGTGGAATTGTTGCTAACTAATCCACTTGTCCAAAATCTTGATGCGACAGATTTATAACTAAAATGATCCTTGCCATTTTATTTCCTGTCATGTTCTAGGCATATGTGACATATGAGAGTAGAGTTAGCTACTCCTGAATCTCTATTCCTTGTGGTTCCTAGTTGAAACTGCCTGCTGGTCATGTATTCATTTTAACCCAAAACAAGTCGACAATTGAATCTCCAAGGTTATGAAGTTGGCCTTTGTCAGTCGCACTATTTATTTATTTAGCGAATGCAAAGTCCTTTAGCCAAGCAGTTGCCTCTTGATCAGGTGCTCTTGAGGCTGGTCGTTGTTGCTGCTTTCGGCTTTGGGATAATGACTAGGATTCTTTGACTTGGCTCTCAGGCGTCGTCTTGTAGAATTTAGTCTGCTGGAAGGATCATTGGCTTCCCCAGGCGAGCCTGGGTACTGACGGGGGGCGCGACGAGAACGCTGATCCATTGCCCACCAGTCGCACTGATTGAATGATAATGAAAGAACAACCTGTTTTAATACTTGTACAATTTCCTTGTTCATTGACTTCTGATGCATTGTTACTAATTCTGTAGAACTAGTAATGATCAATTTATTCTCTCAATTTATTAATATTTAATGCCTTCCATAAACTTTGTTTTCATTACAAAGTTAGCCTGAAAAGTTCTTCATTTCAGTCTTTGCTGACAAATTAGAATTCCCGTGTTTGTGACTAAATTTGCCGACTTCATTGGATGTTAGTGCACTCTCCATCTTGTCTACAACACGCCACATTCAAAACTCCAATCTAGTGAATAAAGCATTTAGTTAGTGTATGCAATGGGACTGTGAGCTTTACTTGAGAGAAAACAAATACATGAATGGATTTGTATTTCTTAATATATGGTTAATTAATGATCTTGACTTCAAAGCAAACAATATGCACTCAGAGCCAAGATTAATTGGCAGTCATTGCGATTATAATTTTATATTTCCTCTTTGACAAATACATTGTATTGCTCTATGGTAGAAGTCACCTCTGTTTACAAAGTACTCAATTACAATTTGTAAAAAATAATTTGTTTTATGATAAATTGTGTTCTATGCATAAAGTGGATAATCCCAGGGGCTATTGCACAAATTGGCACTGCCACTCCACAAAATGGTAGGAGATAATATTTATAATTTTGGGAGATACATTCAAACTGAAAATGAGAAATCGAACAAAAAGCCTAAAGTGTGGGTACATTTATGAATGTTTAATTATCTGCATTTTTGTGCTTTTTCTGTTATTCACAAGGGTCCATTAGATAAAAAGATGATATTTTATGCTAATTTAAAAGCTATCGTAACTACATTTCAAATGTAGGGATAAGTAACAATGATAAAATGATTGGTCTTTTTTTTCCAGTGGCCATGTACATGCAACCCATATATGTATAGTGAATCGTTCTATAAAAGATGTATAAAATTGTTTTATAAAAGTAGAAGTGTCTGCTGTAATGGTTCATTGGATTAATGAATTGGGTTTATGGGGAAACTGGATAGTTTGCTTACAAAATTTTGAACTAGCTTGCTAATGTACATCAAGTATCCAAAACTAATTTATTTGATAGGGGTAAAGAATAGTTTTAAATAGTATCCTCATTCATAGATTCAACCCCTGGACTAACAGGAATCAGGGTCTTAGTGACAATACAATACAATACCTTTTATTATCAATGGACGCCACTTAGATATATACCCAAGTATTAACTGGATACTGAATATGTCCAATCAGTAAATATGTAGATGTACAATTGTTTCTGGTTACTACAGTGAGTGATGGCAAAATTATGTTTAATTATACAGAATATAAAATCTTAACACAAGATAGAAATGTGTCCTCAGATCCTTATGATGAACACGCTGCCAGGGGTGGTAGTGGAAGCACATACCCCCTTGACCGCGTGGGTTTTCTTAGGGAGCTCCGGTTTCCACCCACATTCCAAAAATGTACAGGTTTGTAGGTTAATTGGCTCTGGTAAGCATTGTAAATTATTCCTGGTGTGCAGGATAGTGCTAGTGTTTGTGGAGCGCTGGTCAGCATGGACTTGGTGGGCTGAAGGGCTTGTTTCCGCACTTTATCTCTAATCTAAGCTAAACTGAACTAAAATTCAATCCTCTTTCTCATGTTCTTTCCTGTGCTTTATGCTTGAAATATTGCTTATCAAGATACTCAAAAGATGCTTGAGCCTATGTGAAAGAGAAATTGATAGAAATGTAAACATCTTGGACTTGTTTGAAATGAAGAGCAAGGAGATAGCCATCAGGCCGAGGGAACATTGCAAGTAAGCAGCATCATTTTTTGTGGTTAAACTGACATCTTGCCAGGCATGCCCCCAAGCATTTCTCAATACTCATTCAATGGATCGCAATTGAATAAAACAATAGATGGTTCTAAATTGTACATTAATATATAGAGAGACAGATTGCCCAGAGGTTTGTGTGTGATTGGAAATCTAGCATTCCTAACTGAGCAGGCATGTTACAGCAATGATTGTGATCAGGGCTTGATATGCTTTCCCCCAATATGATAAGAATAATGTCACTCGGACAATGTTCTAGGATCTGTGCATTTATATGATCAGATCATCCAATGAATCTGGAGACAAAGAGAAAAAAAACATTGGGGATAGAAATGTTATGGAATTATTTTTAATAAGAAGAGGCATCCGACAGTAAGATAGTGATGGAATGATTTGGCAGAAGCACCTAACATTGTTATCAGCATGAATTGACTTGGTCATCATTGTCTTAAATGGATGTTTTTGGAAGATCTAATATCTAAATTGTTAGATTTTGTGTTTGAACAAACTAAAAATAAATGTTGGTAAAGAATTGAATGCAAAAACCTGGATAAATCTTTTATTTTGAACATCATTAACCAAATCAAAGGGGCTAGGTACTAGTTCAAATATTAACCCAGCTTAAACAAGATTTTTTGTAACTCACAATCAAGATCTGATTTAATCCTTGACAATATATGATTGCACACAATACTCCAGGTGTGGTCCCACACCTTGCACCTTGATGTCCCAATTCCTGTACTCAGTTCTTTGATTGATGAAGACAAGTGTGTCAAATGCTTTCTTCCTGACGCTGACAACTTATGTCTCCAATTCCAGTCAACTATCTACCTGTGTCCCTTGTCTTTCAGTTCCAGACCTCTACCATCAACTGTAAAAGTCCTGCTCTGGTTTACCTTAAGTGCAACACCTCACACTTAGCCAAGTTAAAATCCATGCAGCATTCTTTGGCCCACCTCATAACTAGATCTAGACTGTGATGTCATCTTTGATAACCTTCTTCACTGTCCTCTGTGCCACCAATTTTGGTGTCACCTACTAATCACATTGATGAAATTCTCATCCCAATTGTTAATATAGATGATAAACAACAGAGGACCTCTTTATGGCACACCAATTGATGAAGACAAGTGTGTCAAATGCTTTCTTCCAGACGCTGACAACTTATGTCTCCAATTCCAGTCAACTATCTACCTGTGTCCCTTGTCACAAACCTCCAATCTGAAAAACAGCCCTCCACTACCACTCTCTATCTCCTTCCCCCAAGCCAAATTTGTATCCAATTGGCTAACTCCTATTGGATCCCATGGGACCTAATTTTCTTGACCAACCTCCTTGTCAACAGCCTTGGCAATGTTAACATAGGCGATGTTTTCTCTGACCAACCCTTGTCATTCCTCTTGGTGACTTGTTAAAAACAATCTTGGGAGGCCACACACCAACCTACAGTCCCATTCATCGCCACAGACACACCTTCTTGTGCCCCTGACTATTACATCCCTAGAGTTTGCTCTACACTTCTTTACAGCAAAGCCACTTGTGGCGTCACTGACCTGGCTACTGTTGCTATTTACTCACGGAATCACCATCAAAATAAACCTTGGGATCCCACCATGTACATTGATAGCATCTGGTTTTAATGATATTAAGTAAATAATTTTAGCCACATTAGACTTCAGTTTAATTTCCAGTTCTAATTGCATCCTAATGTTACATTGTGCTCTGAAACTATTCTTACAAACTATATAATTATATTTTCTGAAGATAGATGCAAAATGCTGGAGTAACTCAGCGGGACAGGCAGCATTTTTGGAGAGATGGAATGGCTGACGTTCCGGGTTGAGACCCTTCTTCAGGCTCACAGAGGGGAGCAGCGAGAGAGGATGTTCTATCTTATTTTGTTTCATTTCACATTTCTGAAATTCTTACATTTAGTTTATTTTCAGCAATGGGTGAAAATCAGATTTTTACAAATGTGATGTTAATTTGGAATCCATTAGGAGTTTTTACCGTCCAAATTTCACAGTAGTATTGGTATTGGTATTGATTTATCATTGCCTTGTGTACCAAGATGTACCAATGCTTTGTTTGCTTGCTGTCCAGTCAAATCGTGCCATACATGGTGACAATCTCGCCATGCACATGTACAACAGGAATGGGGAGAAAAGGGCATGCTAGGGTAATAAATAGTCCTTGGTTATGTTGGTTGCCTTTCCGAGGTAGCGTAGATGGAGTCGATGGTGGGAGAGGCTGGATTGCGTGATGGGCTGGGTTATATCTATTACCTTTCACAATTTGTTGCAGTCTTGGGCAGGGTTGTTCCCAAATAGGCTTTCTATGGAGCATCTGTAAGCATTGGTGAGAATTATTGGAGGCATGACAAACTTTCTTCTTCTTCCAAGGAAGTAGTGGCATTGGTGTGCTTTATTCACTGTAGCTTCAGTGTGGTTAGAAACATAGAAAATAGGTGCAGGAGTAGGACATTCGGCCCTTCGAGCCTGCACCGCCATTCAATATGATCATGGCTGATCATCCAACTCAGTATCCTGTACCTGCCTTCTCTCCATACCCCCTGATCCCTTTAGCCACAAGGGCCACATCTAACTCCCTCTTAAATATAGTTGATCCAGGACAAATTGTTGATGGTATTTACACCAAGAAACTTGAAGCTCTCAACCATCTCCACTTTAGCACCACTGATGCTAACTTGGCAGAATACACAACCTCCTTTCCTGAAGTCAATTACAAGCTCCTTTATGTTGCTGACACTAAAGGAGAGCTAGTTGTTTTGACACCATGTTACTACATTATTATCTCCTTCCTGTATATAATCCCTCTCATTATTATTTGGTGTGGTGTCATCTGCAAACTTGTAAACAGAGTTGCAGCATATTTCATGCCAAATATTGTAAATACATTTTCATGCCAAGTATTGTAAAACTTGGCAAGCCTTTTTTAAATGTCTCATCTTGGTTGAGACATTTCCGCATGCAATACTGAGCAAGTTACTCGGGGGCATTATCCGGCCATGTGAAATGATTCCTCTTTCTCCTGGGTGCAGCACAGATGTGACAAGGTAATCTCCCTAACCACATATAGTGGTATCACCAGTGACATTTGGGCTCTAATTCAGTGCAGGAATATTGCACAGCATTGTCAGTCACTGATGAAATTCTACTGTGAAAACATTAGTACAGATTTGTATTCACATCAGTCTGGTGAAGGAGCATGAAAACTGTGCAACCACTTAGATCCACTTACATTTAGAATGACCTGGTGGTGTTGTGTATTCAAGTACCAGTGTAATGTGAAACCAAGGAGCAGAGGATGGCTCATTCTCTTGTTGCCTCTTACGTGGTGTACACTTGGCTCCCAGTGGGAAACAGATCCTAATACAGGTAGGAAAGGAATGCCAAAAGATAGTGAAATATGTAATGTACCTTTGACGAAGTCTGAGAATGTTATTTATTATAACTATTAAGCAAGAGGGAGAACAGAAATACAGGAGTGGGGATGGAGGCAGATACTATAGTGGGATTTAAGAGTCATGTCGATAGGCACATGGAAGTGCAGAGAATAGAGGGATATGGATCATGTAGAATGCTGCTGCTCGCCTTTTAACTGGAACTCGAAAGAGGGAGCACATAACGCCAATTCTGGCCTCCCTCCACTGGCTGCCGGTGTACTTTCGAGTTCAGTTTAAGTTTATTTTATTCGTTTTTAAATCTTTAAATGGTCTCGCCCCACCTTACCTCTCTGAGCTGCTTCATCCCTACGCTCCTGCCCGGTGCCTCAGGTCAGCTGATCAGCTGCTCCTGGAGGTACCGAGGTCTAAGCGGAAGCTCAGAGGGGATAGAGCCTTCTCTGTTGCTGCTCCGACATTATGGAACACTCTGCCGTTGCACATCAGACAGGCCCCCTCACTGTCCATCTTCAAAACCAGTCTTAAAACCCTTTTCTATTCCTTGGCTTTTCACCCTGCATGAGACTTTGCTCCTGTTTTAGTGTTTTTAATGTTTTTATTGTCTTGTAATAATTTTTTTTTTTGTTTGTTCATGATTAGTCATGTACAGCACTTTGTTGCAACAGTGGTTGTTTTTAAAGTGCTCTATAAATAAAGTTATTATTATTATTATTATTATTATTATTATTATTATTATTATGTACAGACAGATGAGATCAATTGAATTACATTCATGTTCAGCACAAACATTGTGGACCGAAGGGCCCTTTCCTGTGTTAGTGTTTCTAGTTGGCATGGTGTTACTATGCAAGTGTTTATACCGTATTTAAACTTTGAATTTAAACTCTTTGAATTAACTTCACACACTGGGCTGGACGTTGAGGTAACAACATATCAAGGCCTAAAAAATGTTCTTGGAGAATTAAGTTGCTGTTCCGTCATTGTCGTGCCATCTGCCTTTCACTGCAATCTCGAAGTGAGGATGTCATGTTTTCAGCATCAATTTTTGAAAACCATGAAAATGCCACCAATCTCAGATCTGCCGCTGAGAATGTGGGAAATCATCAATCTACTCGCCTCCTCCATTGCCGAAAAATCAAATCCAATCTCAAAGCAATTGTGGATATAAATGCCAGGTCATTCAGCACGTCAGGAAGCATTGCCCACGTCGGAAGGCTGGTTTCCCCCCCCCCCTCCCCCCCCCCCTCCTCTCCCCCCCCCCCCCCCCCCAGCTCAATCTATTACTCCACTCCCTGTACACCCATGACTGCGCAACTAATTACACCAACTTTTGATCTTTATGCTCGCTAATAATACCATTGTTGACAGCCAGATCAATAACAGTGAAGTGGCAACGTAGAAAGAGGTGGAGAATTTTGTGTCATGGTGTCAGGACAACAACATAGCCCTTAACATCCGCAAGAGAAGCAAAGTTGGCTGTTGACCTTATGGAGCAATTGGGTGAACACAAAGCTCTCTCTGTCAATGATGCTGCCATTGAGATAGTCGACAGCTTCTGGCCAGTCAATATACCGTTAACCTAAACTGGCCTCTTCACACAGATTTGGAGAGCATGAAAGCACATCAATATATTTACTTTGTTAGTCGTCTGAGAAGATTTAGACCAGTGGTTCCCAACTTTTTTTAGCTCATGGCCCCCTTGGGATCTTTTAATTTTTCTGTGGCCCCCCCCTGACATTATTAGCGGAAAAAAAGCACTTCAATATTATAATACCTTCCATAAAAATATCAGTGTCTATTAATTGCACATATATTCTCTTTTATTCTATTCCACAAATATCAAAAATATTTCAACTACATAGATTTAAATTTATTAGAACTGAAATTTAGGAGGCAACAGGGTGGTAGCTCTGTGGCCCCCTTCATTGAACATGTGGCCCCCTAAATCCCAAATTCTTTCTGTGGCACCCCCTGAAATTTGCCATGTCCCCAGGTTGGGAATCACTGATTTAGACTACTGAACTTCTACTGTTGCACAATAGACAGTATTCCTTCAGGATGCATCTCACCTGGTATGGCAACTGTTCTAATCTTGTCCGACTGAGCATGCAGAGAGTGATGAACACAGCCCAGTCCACCGCTGGCTCATTGCTTCCTTAAGTCAAGTCCATCTTCATGGTACCTTGCATTAGGAAGGCTAGATGCATTGTCAAGGATGCCTGACTACCTTGCCAATACCTTTACTCTCTTCTATCTTCTGGGAGAAGATACTGTTGTCAAGTCAAGTTTTATTCATCACTTGCACATAAAGTGCAAGTGAAATGAATTTGCCAGCAACGTTACAATAAAAAAAGAACACACTATACACAATAAAAATTTACACAGACATCCACCACAGCATTCCTCACTGTGGTGGAATGCACAAAATTGGACAGTTCTCCTCCATTTTCTCACGTGGTCGGGACCTCAACCCTCAGCAGTCGCCACTGCGGGCGTCCAGATGTTCAGAAAAGGTAAGTCTAGATAAGTTCTGAATCGGTGCCTCCCCACCGGAGACCACGGCTTGAAGTTGGTGTAGGCCGCAGGGCGGCAGTCAAAGATTTAAAGTCCCCGCCGCGCCGCAGCCAGAAGCACCGCAGACCGCACGGCCGGCGGTTGGAGCTCCTCTCCAGGGATCCCGGCGAGGGACCCCGCTCAGAATGGTAAGTCCATGCCGCGCCCGAGGTAGAAGTTGGCCGCGGGCCGGTGGTCGGAGCTCTTCTCCCGGGTCCCCAATGAGGGATCCCAGGCCCAGGATGCCGGCAGCTGGAGTTCTGCAGACCGCGGCTTCAGGCTGCTGCTGGCCAGCGAACGGAGCGCTCCGGCGACCCCTGGCGAGTCCTTGCTGCGCCCGCTGCTGAAGCCCCGCGCGTGTCTGCGGGAAAGGCTGCACCGATCCTTGCTGTTAGGCCACGGGGGAGGCGACATGGAAAAAGTCGCCTCTTATGGAGGAGGCGACCAAAGTGGTTTCCCCCTTACCCACCCCACACCACCACCCACACAAAACACACAGAGAGACATTAAAAACACACATTAAACACTAAAAAAAAAAACAATAGAAAAAACTAACACACTGCTGGCAGGGCTGCTGGCTTGCAGCGCCCCCACCGACTCTTGAAGCTTGAAAGCTCAGATGCCCATACTAAAGAACAGTTTCTGCACCATTGCTTTCCCATTCCTTAACCAATCAGCTCTTTTATATCCAATTCCCAGAGGTGCTGCCATGTGCCCCTACTCTTAATTCTTCCTCTTTTAGGTAATCCATTATTTAACTTTATCTTTATCTTGCACTCTTCAGATTACACTACTATCTTGCATGGTTCTGCTGTTTTTCAATCATTACTAACTTGTTCAATTTTTGCCTGATAGGTCATTTGACTTTAGACTTTAGTGTGGCGGAATGGTGGCGTAGCAGTAGAGCTACTGCCTTACAGCGTTCGATATTGAATACGGGTGCTTGTCTGTATAGCGTTTATACGTTTTCTCCTGACATGTGTGGGTTTTCTCCGAGATCTTCTGTTTCCTATCACACTCCAAAGACGTACAGGTTCGTAGCTTAATTTGCTTGGTATAAAAATTTTAAATTGTCGCTGATTATTGTATGTGTAGTGTTAATGTGTGAGGGGATCGCTGTTCAGTGGTCGGTGGTCGGTGGTGACTTGGTGGGCCGAAGGGCATGTTCTGCACTGTATCTCTAAACTAAACTAAACTTTAGAGATACAGCATGCAACCGAATCCATGGTCACCAGTGATCACACCATACATTAGTACTATCCTACACACCAGGGACAATTTACATTTTAATAGAAGCCAATTAACCTATAAACCTGTACGTCTTTGGAGTGTGGGAGGAAACGAAAGAAAACCCCCGCGGTCACAGGGAGAACATACTGTACATGCTCTGTACAGACAGCACCCTTAGTTAGGATCGAACTCGGGTCTTTGGTGTTGTAAGGCAGCAGCTGTATCACTCTGCCACTGTGCCACCCAAGTATAATTCTTCAGATCTAAGATCATTTCTGCAAAGCTGTTTTGGCCCAGTAGCATAAATATTCAATAATGCACTTTTGCTGTTGCAAGCTCTCACAGATATTCCCTACCGTTAACATTTAGTTATGGTTTGTAAAGCTATTATTAAAGTGCTAAAGGGGAATAGAACCTTCCAGGTAATTCCATTAATTTGCATAATCCCAGGGTTTCTTGCAAGACTCCTAAAATTCACAATATTAATTAGGCTTTCACAAATGATGAACTTGATAAGAAAACGTGGTGCTTGGACAAAATGCTGACTATATTCAGAAAATAATTAGGAAGCCAACAACATGATAGGTATACAAAAATGCTGGAGAAACTCAGCGGGTGCAGCAGCATCTATGGGGCGAAGAAAATAGGCAACGTTTCGGGCCGAAACCCTTCTTCAGACTGATGGGGGGTGGGGGGGGCAGGGAGAAGAAAAGAAAAAGGAGGAGGAGCCCGAGGGCTGAGGGAGGAGAAGAGACAGCCCGAGGGCTGAGGAAGGGGAGGAGACGGCAAGGGCTAACAAAATTGGGAGAATTCAATGTTCATGCCTCCAGGGTGCAGACTCCCCAAGGTGCTGTTCCTCCAATTTCTGGTGTTGCTCGCTCTGGCCATGGAGGAGACCCAGGACAGAGAGGTCGGATACAGAATGGGAGGGGGAGTTGAAGTGCTGAGCCACCGGGAGGTCAGGTTGGTTTTTGCGGACCGAGCGGAGGTGTTCCGTTCCTTCTTAAACAACAACATGATAGGTATGATGTGCTGTTGACAAGATGTGCTGTTGACAAGATTTACCTTATTTCTGTCTAAGTACTCACCAGCCAGGAACAAATGTGAACATACAGAGGTGCATTCATTATTTTCTGAATGCAAGTTAAATTTTAGCATCACAAAGTAGTAATAGATTTCCAGTTCTTTGACAATCAAGTTTAAACAGATCCCAAAAACATCCAAACTCCCTAATTTAGTTTAGTTTAGTTTTATTTAGTTTAGTTTAGTGCAGGTGTCAGAGATTATGGGGAGAAGGAAGCAGAATGGGATTAGGAGGGAGAGATAGATCAGTCATGATTGAATGGTGGATTAGACTTGATGGGCTGAATGGCCTAATTCTACACCTATCATTTATTAACTTACTAGACTAAGTGGGACTGGTGGGCTGGCAGCTCAGTCACTCAGGCCTGGTGGGCTGGCAGCTCAGTCACTCAGGCCTGGTGGGCTGGCAGCTCAGTCACTCAGGCTTGGTGGGCTGGCAGCTCAGTCACTCAGGCCTGATGGGCTGGCAGCGCAGTCACTAAGGCCTGGTGGGCTGGCAGCTCAGTCACTAAGGCCTGGTGGGCTGGCAGCTCGGAAACTGCCAGAAATTCTGCCCAAAACAGGTGAGAGACCCTGTGAGATAGAAAGGGGAGAGGGTGGAGGGTGGAGAATCAATTTTAGACCTTTTCCATCTTTTTCTGCAGATCACAGCAATGAAGGAGGAAAGTCTATCATGGCCTGGATCTCACAGGGAGCCAATGTAGGGAGGGAGGAAAATACTGGGGTGAGGTTTAATACTTGCAGGGGAATACTTACTAATGGGCCAAAGGGACTACTCCTGGGCTAGTACAGGCCTGATGAGACGAATGGGTTTAAAAACAAAAATCTGAGTGAAATCTCAGAGAAAGGTATTTTTTCTGGACTTCTCCTGGCCTGGCATGGACCTTTTGGGCCAAAATGCTCCTTCTGGGCTAATCGGGGCATTTTGGGCAAAAGGGACTGGTTTCTCAGCTAATAGGGGCCTTATGGGCCAAAATTAGTGGATTCAGGCAGGCCAAACAACTCTAAGTTCATTCCCATTTTATTTCAAGCACAGGGCAGGCCAAACAGCTCATTGTATTTTCATTTAATTTCCATTTCCATTGCAGTTTCAAGCACAGGGCAGGCCAAATAGTTCATTGCATTTTCATTTCATTTCCGTTGCCATTGCAGTTTCAAGCACAGGGCAGGCCGACCAGCTCATTGCATTTTCATTTCATTTCCATTACCATTGCAGTGTCAAGCATAGGGCAGGCCAAACAGCTGGTTGCATTTTCATTTCACTTCCATTACCATTGCTGTTTCCAGCACAGTGCAGGCCAAACAGCTGATTGCATTTTCACTTCCATTGCCATTGCTATTGCAGTTTCAAACACAGGGCAGTCCAAGCCAAACAGCTGATTGCATTTTCATTTAATTTCCATTGCCATTGCAGTTTCCAGCATAGGGCAGGCCAAGCCAAACAGCTGATTGCATTTTCATTTCATTTCCATTGCCATTGCAGTTTCAAGCACAGGGCAGGCCAAGCCAAACAATTGATTGCATATTCATTTCATTTCCATTGCCATTGCAGTTTCAAGCACAGAGCAGGCCAATCCAAGCAGCTAACTGCATTTTCATTTCATTTCCATTGCCATTGCCGTTTCAAGCACAGGGCTGGCCAAGCCAAACAGCTCACTGCATTTTGATTTTATTTCCATTGCCATTGCAGTTTCAAGCACAGGGCAGGCCAAACAACTCATTTCATTTTCATTAAATGCTAACAAATAATTTATTGCAAGTACATTGCAGACTCACAGTTCAGTTGATTCACTGCCTAGAATGAGAGTTGTTGCCTCTCCCTCACGATCTTGCAAAGTGACAGTCATCTTCAGGCATCCGGGGTTTTATAGCCCTGCCCCCCCCCCCCCCCCCGGTAGGGGCGTTACCTTCATCGCGGTGATTGACAGGCAAAAGGATCTCAAGGTTTTTTAAACACTCATAACTTTTATATTTTTCAACAATGGGAAAAATCCTCAGGGCCTACTCAGCGGAGCAGGACTGTGAGTAAGATGGCCAAAAATCATAGCAATATATGGTAGTGTTTTTCTAAAATCAATATACAGCGCAGAGAGGAAGTGGTCAAGTTGAGACTTTTAATTATATAGATAACATAAGTTTAATTTAGAGATGCAGCATGGAAACAGGCCCTTCGGTCCACCGATTCTGCGCTGACCTGTGATCCCCATACACTAACACTATCCTACACACTGTGGACAATTTCCAATTTTTACAAAAGCCAAATTAAACTATAAACTTGTACGTCTTTCAGATGTAACCGAGGAAACCGATGTACCCGGAGAAAAACCCACGTGGTCACAGGGAGAATATGCCAACTTTGTAAAGATAGCACCCACATTCAGGATCGGACCCGGGTCTCTGGTGCTGGAAGGTAGCAACTCTAGCACTGCACCACCGTGCTGCCTCTTTTGTGTTTTGAATTAGGATGGAATAACTTTAACTGAGTGTGTAGGATTTCAGTTTTACACAAAAACACATTTTCTCAGGTTATATTTCAGTGAATTGTCAATTTGAGGTGCACTGACTTGTTAAAAAATACCTCGGAATGTTCAGACGTTTTTCTAGAGAGGTTATTATCATTCATGCCACTACAATTTTGCCTGAAAAAATGAAATGCAAGATTAAGAGAATCTTGCTGAACTAGTGTGCAAACACACTCTGACTTTCAGCTGGAGCTGCATCTTATTGTTTGAAATGTCTACTATTCTAATGCATAAATTCAAACAGCTTAATTTCTTTCTGCAGCAATGCCATCAGTTTAACTCTAACTCACCAATGGAAAACGACCCTGTGAAGTAATTCAGAAAGAGATCCTTGGCTGCAGAGAATTTTGTGACAGTTTTCTGGCATTTGCTTGGAGGATTTCCACCTAAATGAACGTGAAATGATAACTAGTTGGGACAGCACAAACTGTCCTTATGTTGGTAGCTGCTCCTCTGTTATACTTTCTGATGCTGAATACACTGCAGACCCTGCATCTTGAAGCTGATGCCACAAACTGACATCAAAGTGGCAGAGCATCTGATTTCCTACCTCTGAATTGATGAGCAGTTGATGCAGACAATATTTTGCTTTGGTAGCTCTGGGAACACACGTAAACAAGGACCAATGATCAGGTGTTTAAGAAGGAACTGCAGATGCTGGAAAATCGAAGGTACACAAAAATGCTGGAGAAACTCAGCATGTGCAGCAGCATCTATGGAGCGGAGGAAATAGGCAACATTTCGGGCCAAAACCCTTTTTCAGACTGATGGGAGGGGGGGGGGGGGTGAATAAAGGAAAAAGGAGGAGGAGGAGCCTGAGGGCTGAGGGAGAGATAGGAAGGGGAGGAAACAGCAAGGGCTGCAGACTCCCCAAGCGGAATATTTACCAACCTGACCTCCCAGTGGCTCAGCACCAACTCCCCATTCCATATCCGACCTCTCTGTCCTGGGTCTCCTCCATGGCCAGAGCGAGTACCACCGGAAATTGGAGGAACAGCACCTCATATTCCACTTGGGGAGTCTGTATCCTGGGGGCATGTACATTGATTTCTCCCAATTTTGTTAGCCCTTGCTGTCTTCTCCCCTTCCTACCTCTCCCTCAGCCCTCGGGCTCCTCCTCCTCCTTTTTCCTTTCTTCTCCCGCCCCCATCCCCCACCCCCCACCCCCCATCAGTCTGAAGAAGGATTTCGGTCCGAAACGTTGCCTATTTCCTTGGCTCCATAGATGCTGCTGCACCCGCTGAGTTTCTCCAGCATTTTTGTGTACCAATGATCAGGATTTGTGTTTCCTGTCAAAGGCTTTCACCAAACACCATGCATGTCCTTGTCCCTTCCTGGGTGGTCCTAGGCAGGAACGGGCTACTGATTGTGGATGACCAGCCATGATCACATTGAATGGCTGTGCTGGTTGGAAGTGCCAAATGGCCTACTCCTGCACCTATAAGCTATTGTCTATTGACTGTACGAACATCACCTTACTCTGTGAACATGTGCAAGTGTTTATTGTTTCATTCCTATACTTTCTTTATTGCCTTCCACGTTTATATTTTCCATAAAAAGTTCATTGTACTTCGGCAATTCAGTTGATAGCTCCCAAAAGCTGGTTTGAAATTGTATTGCATGATTAACTCTTTCAATTCCCTGCAAGTGACACGTTAACCATATAACCATATAACCATATAACAATTACAGCATGGAAACAGGCCATCTCGGCCCTTCTAGTCCGTGCCGAACCCGTATTCTCCCCTAGTCCCATCTACCTGCACTCAGACCATAACCCTCCATTCCTTTCCCGTCCATATAACTATCCAATTTATTTTTAAATGATAAAATCGAACCTGCCTCCACCATCTTCACTGGAAGCTCATTCCACACAACTACCACTCTCTGAGTAAAGAAGTTCCCCCTCATGTTACCCCTAAACTTCTGTCCCTCAATTCTCAAGTCAACTTCATGCTAAGTTTCGTGTTACATGATTATTGCCTGCAGTCTGCACACCATTAGCTGCACACATCAGCAGGAGTTGTGATATATGTTGACCAGTATTGCATGAAAACAGCCTTCACATATAAATGGGTGGTGTATTTTGGTTGTGATAATTTTAAATCTGTGTTGTGTTATATTATACACTCTTTGAGCTTGTATAAACATCCAAAATAGTATCCTTTTAATACTGTGTTCAGCTGTGCAACATTAAGCTTGAATGGGAAGTTGAAATGTGGCAGCACTGCTTTACATCACTGTTGCAAACCCATCCTCATCATTCTCTCATCATTTTGCATGTTGGCAGCAGTTATTTGCAAATCCTTTCATCATGATATTTTCTCCACACTTAACACTTGAAGCTTGCGGTAGGTGAAGGGTGGCATGGTGGCACAACGGTGGAGTTGCTGCCTTACAGTGCCAGAGATCATGACAACGGGTTTTTGTCTGTACGGAGTTTATCTGTTATCCCCGTGATCTGTGTGTGTTTTCTCCGGGATCTCCGGCTTCCACCCACACTCCAAAGACGTAAAGGTTTGTAGGCTAATTAGCTTGGTAACATTGTAAATTGGGCCTAGTGTGTGTAGGATCGTGTCAGTGTGCGGGGATCACTAGTGGGTGCGGACTCGGTGGACCGAAGGGCCTGTTTCCATGCTGTATCTCTAAACCAAAACTAAACTTACATGTACCACCCTGATCTGATTTTTTAGTCGCAGCTAAAACATAGATAAACAGTCACAGATACACATGCACACTTGTTACACAAGTCTCCCAACGATTGTAATATTACAAAATATTCTGTAGAAGTAGTACCTAAAGGGATTCATACTAAGAACTATTAATGAATAAACAAACAAAGTAGATTTTGCTATCTTGCACAAAACTGGGATTTTTGTTCACATTGAACAGCGTTAGAGATTGAAATAAATAAGCTTTATTTGTTTCTTATAAAACTGCTAGGTGTAGTACTGTAAATATTGCGCACCTCTACAACACACTGTGAAGGAGGGATAAAAACAGTAATGTCCTTGAAAGCTGCAAAACCCACTTAATTAATTGAAACTTATAAAAGTCAGTACAAGCTGCACCAATTATAATACCTTGGCTAAAAGTTGGCCAAAGGAGGCAGAAATTATGAAAACATAACAAGAAATATTATTGTATCAATAATGAAGAGCATCTGTGATGTATTTTATGTGACTGCTCGTGTGCATGCAATGGCTTTTGTAACATTTGCTGTTCTTAATATGTTTAGTTTAGTTTAGTTTAGAGATACAGCGAGGAAACAGGCCGAGTCTGACCAGCGATCCATGCATATTATCACTATCCTACACACTAAGGACAATTTTACATTCATACCAAGCCCATTAGCCTACAAATCTGTACGACTTTGGAGTGTGGGAGGAAAGCAAAGATCTCGGACAAACCTCACGGGGGAGAAGGGGCAAACTCCGCACAGACAGCACCCGTAGTCGGGATTGAACCCGAGTCTCTACCGCTGCGTCACCGTGCCGCCCACACCATGAAAAGTGCAATTCCATTCAAGGACGGATATTTGCTATGGTAACGATGAGCAATAATTGAGGAACACTTTATGCATGAGAATATTCCATTTTAGTTTTATACCAGGCAAAAACTTAATCTAATCCAACAAAATAGTAAGACATGTATGCCAATACTTGGTAAGTGATTCTTTTGAGGACTTCTCTGTAATGCTGAAAGTCATAAATAAATTTAGTCAGCAGTTATGTTCCAGATACCGATCTTAAAGGATATCTTCAAGCTGCAGTGCACAGCCAGCAGATTAATTTCAGTCTGCTTGTCAAAGTTTCAGTTTTATAGCTAACTTTTAATGTTAGATGACTATCAGCATTTTTCTTTTCCTCAATATTAGGGCAATTTCATGAGGGCCAATGGATCACAATGGACTCTTAAAACGTCGCTGTGAACTAAATTGGAAATAGTTCATAGCAGCCTTCTGCAGAGTGAGGCTTCATCTCACTTAGATTAGATCAAAACCTGACACCCTGGCCATGTTATGACTTTGCCGGTGCATGTGAGAAAACGAATTGCATTAACACAACAAACAAAATGCTCTGGCTTTGGAAGTAAATAAAATGAAGAGAAATCCATACCATGAATAATGGAGAGCTGAATACTAATCCATATTTAACTGCTTCACATGTAATTTCCTTTTCAAGTAATTAAAACTATAACTTTAAAATAACGAATATGTGAATTTACTCTTCATTCAAGCAATGACAATAAGATATAATTAATAAACTTGTTTATTACAAAAGTGAATGATTAAATGTTCCTTCTTTAACTTTTACAAATTATTTAGAGATTGAAATCACATTGTGTGATATTAATATTGAATCATTTAATGCACTAACATAAATCTTTGGCCCAGTACCCCAATAACGTTTATGTAGGAATTTAACTGAAAGCATTTGTTATTAATATGCATCAGTGCTGCCAATCGCAGTGGGCTGTTTGTTTTGCTTTTAATGAAAAGCTCAATAATTTATACTTTCTCATAGTTGAATGAAATTGTTCTTGAATGAAATCATGACAACACATAACTAAAAAAAAATACAATTATTGTGAATCGGGTTTCACTAGTGGGTTTCTAATTAAAATTAAACATATTGCCAATATTGAAATAGATTTGTTATCACCAACTTGCCATTCCTCATCCCTATCTCTAACCAAAGATTTCTGAAGATTATTTTGATCAAAGTGTTATTTTCCTTCTCTACAAGCTTTTCTTACCCTCGATGGCAATAAAACACAGGGGAGGTAAAAATGAGTTGCTGAATCATTGTGAGCCATAGTGTGATATTAAAAAAATTCAAAACTCACATTTTGTTCTTTATGAAGAATTTGGTGTTGAAACGTTATTCTTAATTCAGGCAAGTGTATCACAAAAAAACAAATAAAATGGTGTTTATTCTACTGGACACCAAATGCACGAGTAACTCAGCGGGCCAGGCAGCATCTCTGGAGAAAAGAAATAGGTGATGATTCGGGTCTAGATCCTTCTTCAGACTGGAGGGGGGTCTCGACCCGAAACATCACCTATTTCGTTTCTCCATAGATGTTGCCTGACCCGCTGAGTTACTCCAGCATTTGGTGTTTATCTTCAGTGTAAACCACCATCTGCAATTCTTTCTGACCCTTTTTTTTTACTAGGATCTGGTGTACCATAGATCAGTTATGTAGTCACTTATCTGATGTTGACACTAAACAATAAACACATCTGTTACTTTGTCTTCAGAATAAAAAGTCCATCATAATTACTGTGCTTCGACAACTAGTCAAAGATAATATTGAAAAAAAATCTTTGTCCTACTCGAGATTTATTTTCTGATTTGCAGTGTCCATTAGTTACACAGCTCACTGTTCAATTAATTTGGTTTACATTCAGTTGCTGTGACATTGCGTTGGCAGAAATAATTCCGTTTCATTATTGAGCCATTAATTGAATTGTGCCCCCATAGACACAGCATGCTGACAGTATGCGATGCTTGGTTTACAGACATCTGACCTTTTCAAGTGTGACTAACGCTGGATCTTTGAATTCACACAGGCACACTCATTTCAAATTCAGCGTTCTCACCACAAAACCAATTGCTCCTGGCACAGCTATTGCAAAAATGAGGTGCATCTTGTTGAAATATTTCTCTGCTGTATCTCCTTGACACTAGTACTGCGTTGAAATATTATTCTGATGTGTCGAATCCTTTGGAAACTTTGTGAGGTGGACCTCGGAGTATCTTAATTAGCCCTGGATCTCGGAGTACTGGAAGCTCATTTTACTTGCCTGCCGAAGCTCTCCTCTATTGACTTATTTCTTTCAGCACTCTTTTAAGGGCAATAAATGAAAATAAATGACACCTAGTATAGGTCAGGATTGTTACATATGCTTATGTTGTAGCAACTAGCTTTAGTTTGGTAACTGCAGAATATGATTCATTTTGAGATATCCACTTAATTTTCAGTCTAGTACCTAGAAATTGACCATGCAATAAAACATTGAAACAAATTTTCCATGAGTGAAAGTCATAAGGTCATAAGTGATAGGAGCAGAATTAAGCCATTCAGCCCATCAAGTTTACTCCGCCATTCAATCATGGCTGATCTACAGCTCCCTCCTAACGCCATTCTCCTGCCTTTTCCTCGCAATCCCTGACATCCACCCTAATCAAGAATCTATCCATTTCTGCCTTAAAAATATCCATTGATGGCCTCCACAGCCTTCTGTGGCAAAGAATTCCACAGATTCACCATCCTCTGACTAAAGAAATTCCTCCACATCTCCTTCTAAAGGAACGTCCTTTAATTCTGAGGCTATGAAGCATAATGACAATCTTTTCTTGGTTGTTTTGCACCACTTCAAAAACAAAGATTGGGCCTTTTGTCCTCACCGTAAATTCCAAACCAGGGCCACAGAAGAGGATGTTATTCTTGCATGGTGTACAGGACCTTGGAGTGCATTATTCGAGGAGTATCAATGATTGGGCACTTCTGGAACTGTTACTGTTCCACTATGTAAACGTTACTCCAGCACAATCCTTAGCATGCAACAGAATTTACCACATGCAGTCAGGCCATTCAAACCAATGAGCCCATTACAGAGTTCACTGTCCAAATATGCAAACAGTTCAAATCACATTCATCCATGCACCCATATTTCCATTATCTTTTTCCTTCAGACAGGGTGGCATTACACGGGAAAGGGCAGTACAGTGGCGCAGCGTTAGTGTTACTGCCTTACTGCACCAGAAACCAGCTTTCAATAATGATGGGGCTGTCTGCCCAGAGTTGTACTTTCTCCTGTGGCCACGTGGATTTTCTCCAGGTGTTCTGATTTCCTCCCACATAACATAGGCGTGCAGGTTTGTAGGTTAATTGGCTTCAATAAATTGTCCCTAGTGTGTAGGATAGAACTAGTGTATGGGTGATCGTTGGTTGGCACAGACTCAGTGGGCCGAAGAGCCTGTTTCCACGTTGTATTTCTAAGCCAAACTAAACTAAACTGGACAGCTATAAAGTGCAATTTTGAATATAGATTTTGTATCCTCCAAGGAACTGCTTGCAATTGTAAATAAAATGTGGTAGTAAATTTGTTTTACTGTACAAATGGGATCCCTGCATTTTTACATTGGCAGAACAGGAATGGATCTGTTGATATTCTCAGGCCCAACTTGTCCAACCCAATTAAGATAATCACAGTTGAATAATTTAAGATTTGTTTGTAATTTATTGACCACTATAGTGCCCAAAACACCTTTTATTCAATTTGTGTATTTACATTTGCAAATCAGCAACATAATGTGCCAAATGCTCTTTTTCCCTATCCTATCCACCTGTGGCAGCTCAGGTACAATCTGTCATACCTGGAATAATCTGAAAAAATGACTGCATCCAGGGAACTTGAATTCTGTTACTATTGTTGTAATGCAGAATTATTAGCGGCAGTGACAATCATTGCAAAAGTATAATTTATTCTGAGGATCAAAGCAAGGAACTGCTTCGGATTCTGAAGACAAATGCTGACTTCATCCCAGTCCACTGCACAAAAATACTTGTATCCATTCTGATCTCTTAAATTTAACTCTGTTTCTATATTGTTACACTCTAGTGACCCTCGGACCATAGAACAGTTGCACAATCAATTTACGCTGTCCTCAGGATTCATGACCTGGAAAATCTTCCATCACTCAACCCAAAATCTGCATTGATCTAACAGTGACCTAATTGATTCAGGATTTTCTTCCTTATGAAGTTCTTCCTCTCTTAGTTCTCTGGTGAACTTGATTTGTGCTCTCGTTATCTTTCCTGCAATAAGTTTCTCAACTCGGCATTTTTAGAGAATTGCACATTGGTGTTAATGAGATCATCAATATATTTTGGCTTTATACTCTGCTATTTTAAGGATGCCCAAATTATGGTAGCCCACAGTGACTTGGACTGACCTGCTGAAGGGGCCTTTGATATCCTGTTACATGTGTAGACTAATGCTTCAGGAAACCTGAATGGAAACCTCTGGAGTCTTTGCGCCCCACCCAAGGTTTCTGTGCGGTTCCCGGAGGTTCCCGGAGGTTTTTGTCAGTCTCCCTACCTGCTTTCACTACCTGCAACCTCCGGCAACCACCTGCAACCTCCGGGAACCGCACGGAAACCTTGGGTGGGGCGCAAAGTCTCCAGAGGTTTCCGTTCAGGTTTCCTAAGTGGGACAGGGGCATTAGTGTTCGGTGGAATGAGCCATTTTGCCCATTTGTTGTGATAATTTTTTTCAAAAACAGGACATGCTGAAAGTCAAGCTTGGGAAAGACTGAGCAGATCAGGTCGCATGTAGAGGAAGAGATACAGAGCTAATGTTTCAGGTGGAAGACCTGTTCTCAAAAAGGGTATTCAACCTGAAACATTATGTCCGTTTCTCCCTTCTACAATCTTCAGCACTTCTGAAAGAAGAAAGGAGCAAGTGGTGAAGATAGCATTGGGTGGGTGGATGGCCCTTTGGGAGAGAAGGACAGGGAGAGGGAGATGGAGAGGGAGAGAGAATAGGAAGATGATAGGAGGACTGACATTATAGAACAATTAGGGAACAGTCTGTAAAACTAGAAATTTGTTGAAAAACCTGGCTTGTTATAAAGAAATCAGGAGAGCAGAGAACCCTTTGCCCAAATGCCAAAGTAGGCCTAAGTTCTCCTGCCAAGGCACTTAATGCCCATGCCATCACCAGGCATCATTAGTACAATATAATTTACCCAAGTGTCATCAAACAATTTACTGTCACATTACGCCCACTAGCTGCAATGCACCCGAGCAATAAACACTGGAGAACCGGGAACAATTCTGCTCCAATATTTTCTGATTCAATTCGTCAAAAGCTGGACACTCCAGTTCTATGCCTCTTGCAACTGATGATAGAATTCCACAGCATTTCATTGATTGCATCATCAATCCATGACACTGTGCCTTGTAAAGTCTTGTAAACGTACTCAGAGACCTGTTGACATTTCATTTGACTACAGTTGCCTGTTCCTAATATGCAATCTTAGAATTCCTAAAATGGAATTTCAAATTAATTAGCTACATTCTTCCCCCACCTCACCCCACCCTCCCCCACTCCCATTTTATCAAAAATTTGTATCATTTTTACCGGGTCCCGAATGATTATTGGTATATCCCATTTTTTTACCATATTTAAATTTCAGCACAATTCTCCTGGGCCCATACCCAAATCATTGACTATCAATAGGTTTACTTAGGTTTATTATTGTCACATATCCAGAGGTACAGTGAAAAACTTTGTTTTGCATGCTATCCTTACAAATCACCAGTTTTAATCCAGCATGTTATCTTTCATATCTTTTAATAAACCTTGATTTTATTTGGTAATCTATCGTCATTTCACAGGGTTTACCGAAACCCATGTATATACACGACGTTCACTCAATTTCATCCTTAACCATGCCTGTTACTTTCTCGAAGAAGAAAATTTTGTTCACCAAACATAATTATCCATATTAAAATCCATACTGGCAACTTCTACCTTGGCAGATGTAATTATGAAATAATTTTTGCAAATTCAGAGCTTCATCTAAATTGGGCGGCACGGTGGCGCAACAGTATATTTGCTGACTTATAGCACTGGCAGCGCAGGAGACCCAGGTTCGATCCTGACTACGGGTCGTGTCTGTACGGGGTTTGTACGTTCTCTCTGTGATCACGTGGGTTTTCTCCGAGATCTTCGGTTTCTTCCCACACTCCAAAGATGTACAGATTTGTAGGTTAATTGTCGCAAGTATGTGTAGGATAGTGTTACCCTGACAACGACCTTGTAAATTTTCTCTACACTCTTTCCAGCTGAATAACAACCTTCCTATAGCAGAGTAACCAAAACTGAACACATGGCCTCACCAAAGTATTATACAACTTTTCTCAGCACATTTCTAAATCCCGTTGTATTTTTTTAACAGCCTTCCAAACGTTTCACCTCAAACATTCAAAACGTTTTTGATGCCTCTGTAATTTCCCCCTGGCATCCTCCAGAGTCCCTGAAGCATGATCTTCATTAAGCTTGATGTAACAAACAAAATAATTCCCTTTATCAATTATGTTCACCAAAATAAAAGACTGGAAAAAAAAATGTTGTAAACAGGGAAGTGATATCCCGGTCCCACTCCTAGCTTCTTTCAGTTTCGGACGATAGCTAAAATAAAGCAATTCCTCCACTTTGATGATCTCGAAAAGATCATCCACACATTTATCTCCTCCCGCCTAGATTACTGCAACTCTCTTTACACTGGCATCAGCCAATCTTCCCTGTCCCGCCTGCAACTGGTCCAAAACGCCGCAGCGAGACTCCTGACGGGCACCCGAAAAAGGGACCACATCACCCTGATCCTGGCCTCTCTCCACTGGCTCCCTGTGCGGTTCCGTATACATTTCAAGACCCTCCTCTATGTCTACAAAGCCCTCAATGGGCTTGCCCCCTCCTACATTAAAAGTCTTCTCACCCACCACTCCACCTCCAGGTCCCTCAGATCGGCCAACTTGGGGCAGCTGAATATCCCGCGATCTAGGCATAAGCTTAGGGGTGACCGCCCCTTTGCCGTTGCAGCTCCTAGACTGTGGAACAGCATCCCCTTTCCCATCAGAACTGCCCCCTCCATCGACTCCTTTAAGTCAAGACTAAAATCTTATCTATACTCCCAAGCCTTTCCTGACATCCACTGAGCAAGGGCTATATGTATATATGTATGTAGTTTGTTTGTTTATACTATTCTTATAACAAATGTAAAGCACTTTGGCCAACGAGAGTTGTTTTTTTAAATGTGCTATATAAATAAATGTGACTTGACTTGACACTCCTTGGTAGCTTGAGGAAGAGACTGTAAAAAGATTCCAAAAACGCAGACCACATAAACTTCTGCTGAGGTCCTCCCTTATCCTGCTCAAGGACACATTTCCAGAGATTGCTTTGATTAATGGGTATGTCATCCTAACTTCAACCTACCCTTTTTCTGAAATGATATGTTCTATTTATTGTCGGCCAGGACCCTTTTGCCTTTTCATTTACATTTGCATTTTTTCCCCCATTTAATTAGTGGTGGGTTGCACTAATAAGCCAGCAGTGCCAACACTCCAAAGTGGAGTTATGAACCATGTCCAGAGAGGACATGTCAGCATGAAGCCATGTGAACTGAGCTGAGCACTGAACGACCTGTTGCCATGACACCAAGCACAAATTTCCATGATAATCTGCCTTCAGTTGAAAATTACTTGTGTGTCAAAGGAGTGGAAATCCCATTCAATTGACAAGGAATTTCAGATTGTTGGCACTGTTGGGTTATTAAAAATGTTGTCACCATCACTAATTAATGTGAATGCAAATTAAAGCGTCTCATGGTGGCTATGGGAAATTGCAGTGAACAGAGTAACCATGGAGTCAATTACATGGCCTGGAAGCAGGCCCTTTAGCCTACTAAGTCTGTGCCATATTTAGCAGGCATTATGCCTTTGCAGTAAATCTGGGGGCTCTTACCTTCGTCTTTGCGGCATTCTCTGGGTGCAGTGGTGCAGCAGTAGAGTTGCTGCCTTATAATGCTAGGGACCCAGGTTCGATCCAGTTTCTTGATTAGTACACGTGTCAAAGGTTGTGGGGAGAAGGCAGGAGAATGGGGTTAGGTGGGAGCGATAGATCAGCCATGACTGAATCGCACAGTAAACTTGATGGGCCGAATGGCCTAATTCTACTCCTATTCCTTATGACCTTATGATCCTGACTATGGTAGCTGTCAGTACAGAGTTTGTATGTTCTCCCTGTCACCATATGGGTTTTCTCCAGGTGCTCCAGTTTTCACCCACATTCCAAAGATTAATGACATTGCAGTTGAATTGACTTCTGTAAATTGTCCTTAGTGTGTCGGATAATAGCAATACGGGGTGATTGCTGGATTGTATGGACTCGGAGGGCCAAAGGTCTCTTTCCACACTGTATCACTGAACTAAACTCAATTTACCCCATCAATACCATCCTTGTGCAACTTGTGATGTCAGGATCTATGGGGAGTGTAGCTTTAAGAATTGACACCTTTCTCATAAAGATATGCAGCAAATTTCAGAAAATTGCATTCAACTGGGTGGGATCCCATTGTTAACTCCACAGGCCCTGTTTTTGTACACGTTTCAGTAAATAACACATATAACATATAGAGTCATAGAGTGATACAGTGTTGAATTAGGCCCTTCAGTCAAATATGCCCACACTGGCCCACATGACCCAGCTACACCAGTCCCACCTGCCTGCGCTTGGTCCATATCCCTCCAAACCTGTCCTATCCATGTACCTTTCTAACTGTTTCTTAAAAGTTGGGATAGTCCCTGCCTCAACTACCCCCTCTGGCAGCTTGTTCCATTCACCCACCATCCTTTGTGTGAAAAAGTTACCCCTCAGATTCCTATTAAATCTTTACCCCTTCACCTTGAACCTATGTCCTCTGGTCCTCGATTAGCCTACTCTGGGCAAGAGACTCTGTGCATCTAACCGATCTATTCCCCTCATGATTTTATACACCTCTATAAAATCGCCCCTCATCCTCCTGCGCTCCAGGGAAGCGTGCCAGCCCACACATCCTCTCCCTATAGCTCAGACCCTCTAATCCTTGCAACATCCTCATAAATCTTCTCTGTATCCTTTCGAGTTTGACAACATCTTTCCTATAACATGGTGGCCAGAACGGAACACCATACTCTAATTGCGGTCTCACCTAACTTATACAACTGTAACATGACCTCACAACTTCTATACTCAATTGACTGATGAAGGCCAATATACTAAAAGCCTTTTTGACCACCTTATCTACCTGTGACTCGATCTTCAAGGATCCATGCACCTGTACTCCTGGATCCCTCTCCTCTACTACACTCCTCAGAGCCCCAACCATTCACTGTGTGAGTCCTGCCTATGTGAGCCTTCCCAAAATGCAACACCTCACATTTCTCTGTATTAGATTTGATAAACCATTCCTCTGCCCATCTGGCTGATCGATCAAGATCCTGCTGCAATTTTTCACAACCATCTTCACAATCTGCAAAACCACCCACTTTTATATCATCATTTTGTATAAATTGCCATATTTATGGCAAATTTCATAATATTTTTTGTGTTTGAAACATTGCACCAAATGTAACTAACCAAAAATGCATTAAAATCAATTTCTGAGGAAATATGGTCGTGTGCCATGAGAAAACCTTGTGTTTTTTTAATCCTTATTAAGAGATTATTCCTCCCCCCCCTCCCTCACACCTCACTTGGATTGATTTTGAACCTAATTTTGAACAGTTTTGCAAAAAATCTGCAGCAAATGGGGTGACACGGTGTTGCAGTGGTAGAGTTGCTGCCTTACAACGCCAGAGACCCAGGTTCAATCCTGACCTGGGTGCTGTTTGTACAGAGTTTGTACATTCTCCCCATGACCGCGTACTCCGGTTTCCTCCCACAGGTTTGTACAGGTTTGTAGGATAGTGCTAGTGTACGGGTGATTGCTGATCATCGCTGCATCTCTAAAATAAACTGAACTAAACTAAACAAAGCATTAAATATGAATGAAACCTGCTTTTGCAGGTTGCTCGCTGAGCTAAATGTGTATTTGAATGATCATGGAGAAGGTCAGTAAGCAAACAATAGTTCAAATAACCATTTTCTCTATTTAATCTTACTCATAGTAATTTAAAATGTACATAATTGTACTAATTATCATCTTAATATATAAATCTGTTAAATTTAATCTTTTATTTAATAATTGAAGAATAGTGTTAATTGTTCAAGATTATGGGCTCAATGTGTGGTCTTTGCTAATAAAATTAATTGCTGGCTCCATCACTGCAGTTAAAATGAATAAATGGGTAAGAACAAATAAAGAACACTTTTGCAAAGATAAGCTTTTGAAAATTATTGTCCACCTAGACCTTGCTTTGATTTCATCTAGAATGTCACGTTTACATATGAACATAGAAATTCGGAACAGAATTAGGCTAATCAGTACTTGAGCCTGCTCTGCCCAAGATCATAACTGGATTGTAACAATAATTTCATGTTCCTAACTACCATTGATAACCGTGTAGGAAGGAACTGCAGATGCTAGTTTACACCGAAGTTAGACACAAAATGCTGGAGTAATTCAGCGGGACAGGCAACATCTCAGAAAAGAAGGAAGGGGTGACGTTTCGGGTTGAGACCCTTCTTCAGACTCCCCCTCAGGAGGAATCACAGAGGGGGAGCAGCGAGAGAGGATGTTGCTGAACTCTCGTCGGTGAGAGGAGGAGTACTTCAAAGTAGACATACCTTGAGGAGATTTCGCAGTGGAGCAGCCAAAATGTGTAGGGAGGAACTGCAGATTTTGGTTTAAAGCAGCAATGGACCACCTAATGCTGGAGTAACTCAGCGGGAGAGGCAGCATCTCTGGAGAGCAGGAATGGGTGATGTTTCGGGTCGAGACCCTTCCTCAGAGTCTGAAGAGATGCTGCCTGTCCTGCTGAGTTACTCCAGCATTTTGTGTCTACCACTGATGACTGTTCATCAGAAATTAATCTATTTCTCCCTTAAAATATTTAACAGCTCTTTTGCTTCTTCTTTAGCTTCATTTTCTTCTGCTCTTTGGGGGAGAGAGCACCAAAGACTCAGACCCAATGAGTGAAAATTGTCATCTCATAGTTTAAATGGTGAACTCTTTGATTTAAACAGTGATCCCTTTTTCTAAATTCTCCACACAAGAGAACTTAAGCCCCTGTCCCACTTTCACGACCTAATTGGCGACCTCTGCCGAGTTTGCCCGTGACTCATATTCGCAGCATGGTCGCCACGAGGTCGTAGGAAAGAATAGAACGACTGGGCTTGTATTCACTGGAATGTGGAAGGATGAGAGGGGTTCTTATAGAAACATATAAAATTATAAAGGGATTAGACAGGCTAGATGCAGGAAACATGTTCCTGATGTTGGGGGAGACCCGACCAGGGGCCACAGATTAAGAATAAGGGGTAGGCCATTTAGGGCTGAGATGAGAAAAAACGTTTTCACACAGAGAGTTGTAAATTTATGGAATTCTCTGCCTCAGAAGGATTCACTGGATGCATTCGAAAGAGAGTAAGATAGAGCTCTTAGGGCTAGCGGAATCAAGGGATATGGGGAGAAGGCAGGAACGGGGTACTGATTGTGGATGATCAGCCATGATCACATTGAATGGCGGTGCTGGGTCGAAGGGCCAGCACCTATTTTCTATGTATCCATGTATCTACTGTATAATCCATGGAGCAGAAATTTGAGTGCTCCAATTTCTGTGGAGGAACCGCAAGATACCAGATCTGAACTCCACCTGTGAAATGAACATTGTAACATGACAAGGGAATGGTCATTTAAAATTGAGTTGCATGGGAGCTCTTCAGATGGCAGTGAATCTTGACCGCTACCCAGACAGATGTTGCAGGACAGGCAGCATCTCAGGAGAGAAGGAATGGGTGATGTTTTGGTTTGAGACTGTCTGAAGAAGGGTCTCGACCTGAAACATCGCCCATTCCTTCTCTCCAGAGATGCTGCCTGTCCCGCTGAGTTACTCCAGCTTTTTGTGTCTATCTTTATGAAGAGGATGTAGATGCCTTTTTCTAAGATCAGGGAATTGAGGGCAATGGGGAATGGCCACAGAGAGGGGTTGCGACCTGGGGCAGTAGTGAATGGTGGGGTAGGCTGGAGAGGTAAGGTGACTATTCCCAATCCTGTCTTCGTAAGCAGTGGCAGGCAGTGGCGAGTGAAGTGCCGCAAGGCTCGGTGTTAGGGCCGCAACTGTTTACCATAAATATTAATGATTTAGAAGAGGGAATTAGGAGCAACACTGGCAAGTTTGAGGATGACACAAAGCTGGGTGGCACTGTGAAGAGGATGTTGGGAGGTTGCAGGGTGACCTGGACAGGTTGAGTGAGTGGGCAGATGTGTGGCAGATGCAGTATAATATAGATAAATGAGAGGTTATCCACTTTGGAAGCAAAAACAAGGGGGCAGATTATTATCTCAATGGGGTTAGGTTAGGTGGGGAGGTGCAGTGAGACCTGGGTGTCCTTGTACACCAGTCGCTGAAAGTTGGCGTGCAGGTACAGCAAGCAGTGAAGAAAGCTAATGGAATGTTGGCCTTCATAACAAGAGAATTTCAGTATAAGAGTAAAGAAGTTCTTCTGCAGTTGTATCGGGCTCTGGTAAGACCACATCTGGAGTATTGTGTACAGTTTTGGTCTCCTAATTTGAGGAAGGACATCCTTGTGTTTGAGGTGGTGCAGCGTAGGTTCACGAGCTTGATCTCGTGAAGGAGATTATAGAATGGCGGGACTGTCATATGAGGAATGATTGAAAAGACTGAAGTTTAGAAGGATGAGGGGATATCTCATAGAAACAAATACAATTATAAAAGGACTGGTCAAGCTAGATGCAGGAAAAAAATTCCCAATGTTGGATGAGTCCAGAATCAGGGGCCTCAGTCTTAGAATAAAGGGGAGGCCATTTAAGACTGAGGTGAGAAAAAAAAATTTCACCCAGAGAGTTGTGAATTTATGGAATTCCCTGCCACAGAGGGCAGTGGAGGCCAAATCACTGGATGGATTTAAGAGAGAGTTAGATAGAGCTCTAGGGGCTAGTGGTATCAAGGGATATGGGGAGAAGGCAGGCACGGGTTATTGATTGGGGGCGATCAGCGATCCTTTAAAACCGAGATGAGAAGAACTTTTTTCACACAGAGAGTGGTGAATCTCTGGAACTCCCTGCCACAGAGGGTAGTCGAGGCCAGTTCATTGGCTATATTTAAGAGGGAGTTAGATGTGGCCCTTGTGGCTAAGGGGATCAGAGGGTATGGAGAGAAGGCAGGTACGGGATACTGAGTTGGATGATCAGCCATGATCATATTGAATGGCGGTGCAGGCTCGAAGGGCCGAATGGCCTACTCCTGCACCTAATTTCTATGTTTCTATGTTTCTATGATCACAATGAATGGTGGTGCTGGCTCGAAGGGCCGAATGGCCTCCTCCTGCACCTATTTTCTACGTTTCTAAGGTGTTATCATGTACGGATAGATAAGAATGGCAGCTGAGATGGAGAAAGATTGGTTTTCACACCAGTGTCTGTTGGGCTGGAATGAATGTTGAAATGGCTTGGTTTGTATTGGTATTGAATTAAATGGGGGCTTTCTGCATCTCCTGACTTCACGTTTATATAGCTATAGGATTTATATTCAGCAAGATAAGTTAATGTTCATAAGTTATAAGAGCAGAATTAGGCTGTTCAGCCTACCAAGTGTACTCCGCCATTCGATCATGGCTGATCTATCTCTCACTCTCAATCCCATTCTCCTGCCTTCTTCCCATAACCCCTGACACCCATACAAATCAAGAATTTATCAATCTCCACCTTAAAAGTATCCATTTATTTGGCCTTCACAATCTTTATGGCAATAAATTACACAGATTCACCACCTTCAGATTAAAGAAATTCCTCCTCATCTTCTTTCTAAAGGTACGTCCTTTATTCTAAGGCTATGGACTCTTGTCCTAGACTCTCCCACTATTGGACATATCCTCTCCACATCCACTCTATCCAGGCGTTTCATGATTCCGTAAGTTGCAATGAAGAGTCCCCTCATCCTTCAAAACTCCACAGGCTAAGTGCCGTCAAACCCTCATCATATGTTAACCCAATCATCCCTGGGATCATTCTCATAAACCTTCTCTGCACCCACTTCAATGCCGGCACATCTTTTCTCAGATATGGGGCCAAAAAATGCTCACAATACTCCAAGATACATTCATCTGTAACATTGCCCCTTTTCTTGATATTCATCTTCAAATAAAGTAGGATTCGATCAGTTTAAAAAATATATAATTTGCACTTGTTCCTCAGATTTAAAAACTATATAAGTACTTGAAAATTTTGCAGATTGTAGAGAGTTCTCACCTTTTAAAAATAACTGATCTCCCTTTGCTCTATTCTTTCCATGTAATTTGTAAATATAATGAAAGCTTAGGCACTCGTACAAATCCCAAGGGCATATCACAACTTGCACCTAACCTATTTCTTTTTTCACTTTGCATAATTTATATACCATATTCATTCATCTTCACAATTTAATTTAATTGAAATCATTGGTTTCCCTTCAGATTATGTACATCTTTAACCTTTTATTAAAAATGTATTAATCTATCACCACCAATCAAGTGCAAACATGTGGCGAAAGCTTCACGCAAAAGCATAAACCTCATCCTTGGTCAGTCACACTAAACATGTTATGTATCAATGACAGTGAAACGTACTTCAGTACTACCAAATGGAAATTCATTTCTTGTTAATGTTCCTACTTTAGTTCAGAGATGCAGGGCCGAAACGGGCCCTTCAGCCCACCAAGTTCACGCCCACCAGCAATCCCCACTCATTAACACTATCCTACATACACTAGGGACAATTTACAATGTTACCAAGCCAATTAGTCTACAAACCTATACGTCTTTGGAATGTGGGAGGAAACCAGAGCATCCGGAGAAATCCCACGCAGGTCAATGATTCAATGGTTCTTTGTTGTCACGTGTACCGAGGTACAGTGAAATTTGATTTGCCATAAAGTCATACTAAAACAAGATACATAACTACATAAAGATTAAACAAAGACTTAAACAGCTACCACAGCGGTGTGTGAGAATCCCCAGGGCACACAGTATAAGCGGAGACCTACAACCATCAGTTCAATGTCCGGGCCACACACACGCTCCTTCACCCTGATGTGACCAGAGTTGCAACGACTGCTGTCACTCTCACTGCAGTCCTTATCCGCCCAAACAGTCAGAAAGCCACCACATTCGCACTAGACTCCGGGATGTCCTCATGGAGCCATGTCCCACGAAAAACACTGAGATCATTGCATTCACGTCACTCCCTCCGAGTTATCACCGGTGAAGGCAGCACGTCCATCTTGTTTTCTCGGCGACCTCACATTCCCCACTGTGATGGAAGGCAAATAACTTGTACCCTCTTGTACAGAGAACATACAAACGCTGTACAGCCAGCACCCGTATTCAGGATCGTACCCGGGTCCCTGGCACTGTAAGGCTTGTGCACAACTTAAAAAATAAATAATAGAGGAACCAAAGTGAAATTTCTACACAAATTAAGATTTAGAACATATCATCTAAAAAAAGATGGGAGAATTACATTCCATCGGAACTTCCCAAAATAAATTAGACACGTACGCAAAGAGGACCAGTTTAAAAGATGATAGACAAAAACCTGGACGGTGGAACCAAGCAGTATACTTTCAAAGATCCAATCTAATATAGACCCTTAATTGCATATACTATCACAAAAATAAAATACACAGTGATAAGGCTTTTCTTTACACATTTATGTTTTGTTGGTGATGGCATTATTGGTCATCAGATAGCTTGAGCATCAGACAGCAAATTCTGTCCCATTATATCAGTTCTCAACTGCATATAAGAGGACATTTCCAAACTACTGACAGAGACATAATTCCATGGCCCCTTCATTTGCTGCAATTCCATAATTCCTATCCCACCAGGGGTGAGTACCAACATCATTTGTCACTGCTAGTCATCAGGCATCCAAATTGCCCACTTAATAGTATTTAATCACCTGAAGGGATCTATGTCCATGCTGCAAAACCCTATGGAAAGTGACCAATTCCGTATAACCAACAGCTCTAGTTACAGTGGAGCCTGAAGAACATGACCACTTCAGAGCACTCTAAACGTTCTGTCCTTGCCCTCATCCATTGCTAAAGTGAGGCCACAGGCCAATTGGAGGAACAGCACCTCATGTTTTGCTTGGGTAGCTTACAATCCAGCATTATGAACATTGAATTCTCCAGTTTCAGGTAACTTCTACAAACACCTCTCCCCCTCTCCCTCTCCAATGAAAGTCTGCTAACCACTTCACAACAATGTATCCCTCTTGGACTCACACCGTCTCTAGCCAATTATCAGCCTATCAGGGAACCTCCTTGCCCGAGGTCATCTCATGCCAGTCCTGATTTTTCCTGCTTTTTTTCCTTACTTCCGGTTTCCACCCTCTCCCCCCCCCCTCCCCTCCATTACAATCAGTCTAAAGAAGGGTCCCAACCGGAAACACCACTTAACCATTTTCTCCACAGACACTACCTGACTCCCTGAGTTACTCCAGCATTTTGTGTCTATCTTTACTCTAAAGCAGGCTATCTATCGGCCAACATTCTAAGGTTAGCCTTATTTCCTTCAGCAGTTACTTTGACAGGTTTATGGAGACTTTTAATTCCAATCTAGAGTTGCCAGATCAGTCACCCTTTTTATACTCAGCTCAGTTTTACTTACCATTAACTATCTGATTGATTGAATTGGGATTTAAGGTGGTTAGAGGTTATACAGCTTTAAAGAGCAATCAAGAAAGCACCGACCTGCTTTGCATATCAAGATTAAAACAATATAAGATAAATCAATTGTTACTGGAACACAGGAACTTTGTGTATATTTTACAACGTACCCAATAGCAATTAATGTTAGTACGAATGCTCTTAATCCTGCTACACGGGTGTCAGAGGTTATGTGGAGAAGGATAGAGAATGGGGTTAGGAGGGAGAGATAGATCAGCCATGATCTGAAGAAGGGTCTCGACCTGAAACGTCACCCATTCCTTCTCTCCAGAGATGCTGCCTGTCCCGCTGAGTTACTACAGCATTTTGTGTCTACCTTCGATTTAAACCAGCATCTGCAGTTCTTTCCTACACAAGCCATCATTGAATGGCGGCATAGACATAAGGGCCGGTCCCACTTACGTGTCCTTGGTATGCAAATTACGCGACCTCGTGGTGGCGTTGAGGCGTATGGGCATCATATGGCCGCGTGGGGCCGGTCCCACTTAGAAGCGCGGAGGGGTTTGTAGTTGTGCGTGACATCGCGCGGGGCTCCGAAATTTTTGTAGTGAACAAAATCTTCGCGTGCCAACGACCTGTCGCAGAACTGACGGCCAAAGTGGGACAGGCCCAAGACCCTGGCGCGACGCAACGCCTCACCTTTTACAGCAGCAGAAGCAGGCAAACGATCGCCGAGCTCAGCCAGGGGCTCACGGCCATTGCGGTCCGGATCCGCCCCCACTTCTACTCCCAGAGCGGGGCCAAGAAAATTGAAGATAGACACAAAATGCTGGTCAAGACCCTTCTTTTCAGACTTGGTGAAGAGTCTCGACATGAAACATCATCCATTCCTTCTCTCCAGAGATGCTGCCGGTCGCCCTGATTTACTCCAGCTTTGTGTCCATCTTCAAATGACGTCACGCGCTCCAGATGGATGTAATTGCGCCCAACCTTCGCGGGACCAACGCGGCTCAACGCGACCACAAGGTCGCGTAATTTGCGTGCCTTTAATGGGCTGAATAACCTAATTCTTCTCCTATCACTTATGATCTGATGATCTTATATGGAGGATGCATATATCAGACAAATTGCCACGGTATCATAAATCTTGCCAGTGGTCAATGTTTATGTTCCAGGCGCACCATCGCATGTATAGTTTTGAAAACTGTCCGGATTTGTCATCATGTGGGATTTTGCTGTCTGTTAAAAATATTGCATCAAAATGTTACTGGCGCACACATACAGCTCCCTATTGATCATGAATATCTTAATTAAGATTTGGGTGAATTATAAGTGGGTGCTATTTTACAAAGAATCAGAGAAGCAGAGTCGGATTCTCCTTCTCAGAGGACAGTGGGGGCCGGTTCTCTGGATACTTTCAAGAGAGAGCTAGATAGGGCTCTTGAAGATAGCGGAGTCAGGGGATATCGGGAGAAGGCAGGAATGGGGTTTTGATTGTGGATGATCAGCCATGATCACATTGAATGGCGGTGCTGGCTTGAAGGGCCAAATGGCTTACTCCTGCACCTATTGTCTATTGGGGGACATATATCTCTTTAGAAAAGCCTTTCGTAAAAGGACGGACAACAAATCAACTTTAAAAGTAAATCTGCTTGGAGATATTTCATGGTTGGTTTAATAACAATTACATTGAGTAAAATTTATGTGATGGAACATGAGGTACTTTAGGTTGTACAATATTTTGAATTAATGTAACCCACTGTGAGTTTTGAACCCATTCTAACATTGTGTCTGAGAAGGTGAGATGTGGTGCTCTGAGCTCTGTAAATAAAGGACTCCATACCGGGGATTAGTTAATTATTGATGCAAACGTTAAGGTATTAATTCTCCTCGTGAGGTCTTTACAGTAGATTATCCTTTCTGAGTCTGTTTGTGATTTAATTTTGACGGGGTAATTTGATGTTCTGTAGCCACGTGTAGAATGTTTTTCTGTCACAAAGCTGCAACTCAGCTGATTTTTTTTTGCAGAGTCAATTATGTTTCTTCACACCAGCATAATTGAGATGTCAAGAATGTATGCTATCGTCACATTGATGTATCACATTCCATTTAGATATAAAACGCATACATTTGTAGTGAAACCGCAACCATCTGTGATTAAAAACTTTATTTTATAGTGAAATTCTGCCCATTCGGATGTGATTTGTCTTATTAAAGCAAAGAGCAATTACATAATCAACAATTAACCATTGTTTTGCTGCCTGTTTATGAGTTATGCATAACTGGTATTTAGAATATCAATGTAAGTAGTGCAAATTAAGAAGGGTAAACGAGGAGGGAATAACTTTAATGCCTGGATCAGGAGTGATAGTCATGCAGCATGGATATAGGCCCTTCAGCCCAACACATGTACGCCAAGCAAAATGCCTATCTAAGCAAATCTAAGCAAATTTGCCTTTGTTTGACCCATTTCCTTCTAAACCTTTCTATGTACCTGTACAAATGTCTTTTAAATATGTTTATTTTACCTGCTTCAACTATTTTGTCGGGCAACTCGTTTCATATACGTACCACCCTCTGTGTGAAATAGTTGCCCCTCGGATTCTATTAAATTAATTTCTCTCTCATCTTAAAATTATTCCCTCTAGTTCCTTAATTCCCAAAGGGGTTTTCTTAGGCATTGACCTCACCTACATCTCTCATGCTTTTATACACATCAATAAGATCGCCCCCATGCTCCATGTCACCTCCTATGCTCCATGGAATAAAATCCAACCTCTCCTTAAAACACAAGTCCCTCAAGTCCTGGCAACATCCTCATAAATCTTTTCTGCACAGTTCTGTTCAGTGTAGTTTATTGTCACGTGTACCGAGGTACAGTGAGAAGCTTTTGCTGCGTGCTAACCAGTCAGCAGAAAGACAATAGAGGATTACAATCGAGCCATTTACAGTGTATAGATACATGATAAGTGAATAACGTTTACTACGAGGTGAAGCCAGTAAAGTCTGATCAAATATAGTCTGAGGGTCACCAATGAGGTAGATAGCAATTCAGGAATGCTTTCTAGTTGTCCCAGTGTAATGGCATATTTTCTATAGCAGTTAGAAAGCTATATCCTATTTATGTCAGTGACCAAAGTAAAAACAAGAATTATGACTCTTATGTCACAAGGTAATTCTATTAAATATCAGCACTCTTTTATGACAGATATATGCACTTTATGTTATAAAAGAAGAAGATAGTAGCCGATACTATCACAAGCATGTAAGAGCAAAAAATAATAATTTGTATTTGTTAATTTCTTGATGTGGTTCAAATTCAAACTTAGTTTGATTTTCGTTCCAGTGATATGCCATTAAATATTTTATGATTTGAAAAGAACTAACGAAATGCAGGTTATGTTATCAAAAAACACGATTCCACAGAAGATGATTACCATAAAACTACCAGATTATCACTATAAAGTAAAAGTAATTGCAAAGCTTCTCGATTGTCAAGATTGTCAAAGGGAAAAAAAAACATTTTGTTCATTGATGTGCTTCAAAGATTGAAATCTGATATCCTTCTCTGGGTGAACCGAGATGCAACACCAGGCATAACAGTGCTGCTGACTGAAATAGCCATGGAAGCATGTCGCTTCAAAGACATTTAGCGAGGGGAAATAAACAAAGGCATTATCAGTGACGACCAGTACCTGAAAGATTGTAAGATCATAAGGAGTAGAATTAGGCCATTCAGCCAATCGAGTCTGCCCCACCATTCAATCATGGCTGATCTATTTTCCCTCTCAACCCCATTCTCCTGCCTTCTCGTCATAATCAATCAACAATCAGTTTTATTCGTCACTTGCACATAAAGTGCAAGACATGGAAAAAGTCGCCTCTCCGTTCCCCCTTACCCCCTCACACCACCCCCCACACAAGACATACAGAGAAACATTAAAAACATACATTAGGACACACTTTGACACCCTTACTAATCAAGAACCTATCAATCTCATTCTCAAATGAATGCTAACATAACATTTGCCTCTTTACTACCAACGTAACCTGCAAATAAACAAATCCCATTGCACATCTGATTTCTGAATTCTCTCCCCATTTATAAATCAGTCTGTACCTTTATTCCCTCTATTAAAGTGCATGACTGCACACTTCAATATGCTGTATTCCATTTACCACTTCTTTACCAAACTGTCCAAATCCTCTGCAGACTTCCTGCTTCCTCAACACTACCTGCCCCTCCACCTATCTTAATTTTATCCAAAATCAAGGCCACAAAGCCATCAATTCCACCATCCAGATCATTAACATAACATGAAAAGTAACACCAACCCCTACAGAACACCACCAGTCACCGGCTGCTAACCAGAAAATGCCACCTTTATTCCCACTCTTTGCCTTCTGCCAGTCAGCCAATTTTCTACCCATGCTAATGCCTTGCCTCTAGTAATGTGGGCCTCCTATCTTGTTTAGCAGCCTCACATGTGCCAACTCATCAAAGGCCCTCTGAAAATCCAAGTAAAATAACATCCACTGACTCTCCTTTATCCATCTTGCTTGTGAGTTCCTTAAAGGTATCCAACAGATTTGTCAGGCAAGATCACCCTTTAACAAAACCATGCTGACTTTGGCCTCTTTTATCATCTGTCTCCAAAAACCTCATCCATAATAATGGACTCCAAAATTTTACCAACCACTGAAGGCAGGCTAATTTCCATTATTTTTCCTCTCTCCTTTCCTAAACAGTGGGTTTAGTTCCTAAACAGTGGTTATATTTTCTATTTTCCAGTCTTCTTGGACCATTCTTGACTCTAGTGATTCTTTAAAGATCACATTGGGCAGCACAGTGATGCATCAGTGGAGATGATGTCCTACAGTGCTAGAGATATGGGTTCAATCCTAACTATGGGTGCTGTCTATATAGAGTTTGTACATTCTCCCTGTGACCGAATGGGTTTTCTCCTTGTTTTCTCCAAAATTTCAAATACATGCAGGTTTGTAGGTTAATTGGCTTCTGTGAAATGTGCCTCGTGTGGAGAATAGAAATAGTGATAGTCGCAAAAACCTGGAGTAACTCAACGGGACAGGTAGCTTATCTGGAGAGAAGGAATAGGTGACGATTCGGGTTGAAAACCTTCTTCAGGACTGAAGAACTAGAACTGGTGCATGGGTTGGTATACCCGTCAGTTGGTCAGTGTGGACTCGGTGGGCTGATGAGCCTGTTTCCACGCTGTATCACTAAACTAAACTATCTCTATTAATGCTTCCACAATCACCACACCGACCACTTTCTGAACCCTGGGGTGTAGTCCATCTGGTCCAGGTGACTTATCCACCTTCAAACCTTTCATCTTCCGAAGCACCTTCCCCTTTGTAGTAGTGAACGCACTCTCTTCCGGGTGGCATCAGCAATGGCTGCCTCGCCAACAGTCTGTCTGTCCTTTCAATAGACAATAGACAATAGGTGCAGGAGTAGGCCATTCGGCCCTTCGAGCCAGCACCGCCATTCAATGTGATCATGGCTGGTCATCCCCAACCAGTACCCCTTTCCTGCCTTCTCCCCATATCCCCTGACTCCGCTATTTTTAAGAGCCCTATCTAGCTCTCTCTTGAAAGCATCCAGAGAACCCGCCTCTACTGCTCTCTGAGGCAGAGAATTACACAGACTCACCACTCTCTGTGAGAAAAAGTGTTTCCTCGTCTCCGTTCTAAATGGCTTACTCTTTATTCTTAAACTGTGGCCCCTGGTTCTGGACTCCCCCAACATCGGGAACATGTTTCCTGCCTCTAGCGTGTCCAAACCCTTTCCTTCTTTGTGTTTTAATTGTATGTGTTAAAAGTATGTTTTTAGTGTTCTTTAGCTTGTTTTATGTGGGGGGCCGGGGGGGAGGGGGGTTGGGGGACACTTTTTCTCATCTCTGACCTTGATGGAGATGCAATTTATTTTCCGTATTGTATCTTCGTCCGCACTGCGTCCTAACATCGAGGAGTTGGCGTCCTTAGCTGGAGACCGATTATGAGCTCCACTGCGGGGAGCCTGCGGACCTTTAACATCGCGGAGCCCGTGATCCCTTTGCCAACGGTCGACTTCGGAGCTCCAACCATGAGTGCTTGCGGACTTAACATCACGGAGCTCGCCTTCTCTGGTCAGAGACCGACTTCGGGAACTCCAAGCTGCGGAAGTTTCGACCGCACCGTTGCTGGAGTTTCGAATCCCCCGACGTGAGAGTTTCAATCGCCGTGACGCGGGGGCTTCGACTGCCGACTGCAGGAGCTTCGATCGCCCTGACGGATGGTTCGACTGCCTCGACCGAGGGCGAATAAAGAGGAAGATTGGACTCTTTTTACTTCCATCACAGTGAGGAATGTGGGGAATCCGCTATGATGGATGTTTATGTTAACTTTTATGTAGTTGTGTGTCTTGTTGCTTTTTTTTTCGTATGGCTCTTTGGTAATTCGCATATCACTGTACCTTAATTGGTACATGTGACAATAAAAGACCTTGGAAACCGTTGAAACCTTTCTTCCCCCGTGACTCTCTTGAATTTCTGACATGCTCTAGTGTTTTCCACTGTTAAGACTGATGCAAAAACAATCTATTTAATTTATGTGCCATTTCTTTGTTCCCTCATTACTGCAGATCCAAGGCATAGCCATGGGCACTCATATGGGCACCAGCTGTGCCTGCCTTTATGTAGGGTACGTAGAGAAATCCCTGAACTCTATCTCTACTACATTGACAACTGCATCGGGGCTACATCCTGTACCCATGCAGAACTCACTGACTTTATTAACTTCACTACTAATTGCTATCCTGCACTCAAATTCACTTGGACCATCTCCGACATTTCCCTACCGTTTCCTGATCTCCATCACAAGAAATAGACTATCGACTGACATCTATTACTACACTTCTTCCCACTGCGAAGACTCTATCCCCTACTCCCAATTTCTCCATCTACGCCGCATCTGCACCCAAGATGAGGTGTTCCATACCAGGACATTTGAAATGTCCTCATTCTTTAGGGAACGGGGGTTCCCCTCTTCCATCATAGATGAGGCCCTCAGTAGGGCCTCCTCGATATCCCGCAGCTCTGCTCTTGCTCTTCCTCCCCCCAGTCGCAACAGAGACAGAGTCCCCTTAGTCCTCACCTTTCACCCATCAGCCGTTGCATACAGCACATAATCCTCCAACATTTTCGCCACCACCAACAGGATCCCACTTCTAGCCATATCTTCCCATCTCCACCCTTTTCCATGTTCTGCAGAGACAATTCCCTCCACAACTCCCTGGTTAACTCGCCCCTTCCCACCCAAACCACCACCTCCCCAGGTACTTTCTCCTGCAATCACAGGAGATGGGCGGGGGTGGAGATGTTTGGCAGATGCTAGAACAAAGGCCAGAAATGAAAAGACAATAAGTATGAGATAAGGATGTGAATTGTCAAGAAAGAGAAAGGAATATATATGTGAAAGGGGGTGGAGGGAGGGGGAAGGGGAGAAATTGATCCATTTCCATTCCAAATCCAGGTGGGGTGCAGAGAACAGAGGGGGAAGAAGGGGGCATGAGTCCACAGATGTTTGGAACTATGAACATTGGAACATTCTTGCCATAGAGGGAGTACAGAGAAGGTTCTCCAGACTGATTCCTGGGATGTCAGGACTTTCATATGAAGAAAGACTGGATAGACTCGGCTTGTACTCACTAGAATTTAGAAGATTGAGGGGGGATCTTATAGAAACTTACAAAATTCTTAAGGGGTTGGACAGGCTAGATGCAGGAAGATTGTTCCCGATGTTAGGGAAGTCCAGGACAAGGGGTCACAGTTTAAGGATAAAGGGGAAATCCTTTAGGACCGAGATGAGAAAAACATTTTTCACACAGAGAGTGGTGAATCTCTGGAACTCTCTGCCACAGAAGGTAGTTGAGGCCAGTTCATTGGCTATATTTAAGAGGGAGTTAGATGTGGCCCTTGTGGCTAAAGGGATCAGGGGGTATGGAGAGAAGGCAGGTACAGGATACTGAGTTGGATGATCAGCCATGATCATATTGAATGGCGGTGCAGGCTCAAAGGGCCGAATGGCCTACTCCTGCACCTATTTTCTATGTTTCTATGTTTCTATGAAGTGCCTGAAGAGCCCATAATTATTGATTGGATCAAGAAAGCAAGTGTCAGGCCTGACATGCAAATGAGCTTGAAGCTCTGACAATGGGAATTGATTTCTGTTTGAATGTGTTAATTAGGGTTCCGTCTGTTTCTGATAATTCATTGAGGTACATCTAAATCAGGGTGAAGCCAAATTATCAGAGCAGGTGGATTTCCAGTAGGCAAAATTATATCATCTGCAAAGAAATGTCCATCTCATTCTGGCAGGAAGGGATTACAAATGCTGGTTTACACCGAAGATGGACATAAAATGCTGGAATAACACTGTGGGACAGGCAACATCTCTGGAGAGAAGAAATAGGTGATGTTTCAGGTCGTTTCAAGTCTGAAGAAGGGTCTCGACCCAAAACATCACCCGGTCCTTCTCGCCAGAGATGCTGCCAGTCCCGCTGAGTTACAACAACATTTTGTGTCTATCTTCATCTTACTATAGTTCTGTTTAAAGGTATTAATAACGGAGTAGCAACATGAAAACTGGCCTCTTCACAATGATCACTACGACGACAAAGAGTGTGATTGAGCTTACGGCTTCCCTCAGGAAATTAAACAGAATAATCACTCTAAAAACAACAATACATTGACCCTTTTGGCATTCAACCAATGAGCCACTGCACTTTCAGAGTGTTAAAGATTACACCATGGGAATCCAAGCATCGGGATTATTTCAGCGTGTGTAGGCCTGCAATATCTGATTTTCTACATTTCAATTTAAATTTAAATTGAATTAATTTGTTCCTTTTTCAAAGTTCCCCAAAAGAGAATCAGGCCTGATAATGATCACAGCCGACCGAATTCAATGCCTCAAGTCAAGTCGTCAAGTCAAGTTTATTCGTCACATACACATACGAGATGTGCAGTGAAATGAAAAGTGGCAATGCTCACGGACTTTGTGCAAAAACACAAACACACAAACAACCAAACAAACTACAAACAGAATGGAACAGAATCACATATTCTTTTACATATTAAATATTGTGGGCGGAAGGAAAAAGGGAAAAAAACAGCAATTAAAAAAAAAAGCAGTAGAGTGGTACAGTAAAGTTAGTCCCTGGTGAGATAGGAGTTTACAGTCCTAATGGCCTCTGGGAAGAAACTCCTTCTCAACTCCGTTCTCACAGCATGGCAACGGAGGCGTTTGCCTGACCGTAGCAGCTGGAACAGTCCGTTGCATGGGTGGAAGGGCTCTCCCATGATTTTATTGGCTCTGGAGTTGCACCTCCTGATGTATAGTTCCTGCAGGGGGGCGAGTGAAGTTCCCATAGTGCGTTCGGCCGAACGCACTACTCTCTGCAGAGCTTTCTTGTCCTGGGCAGAGCAATTCCCAAACCAGATGGTAATATTTCCGGACAAGATGCTTTCCACAGCCGCTGAGTAGAAGCACTGGAGGATCCTCGGAGACACTCTGAATTTTCTCAATTGCCTGAGGTGGTAAAGGCGCTGCGTTGCCTTACTCACCAGTGCTGCGGCGTGTGATGCCCATGTCATATCCTCAGATATGTGGACTCCCAGATATTTAAAACAGCTCACCCTATCCACAGTATCCCCATTTATCCTCAATGGTGTGTACGTCCTCGGATGATGTGCCCTCCTAAAGTCCACGATCAGCACCTTAGTTTTTTTGATGTTCAAGAGGAGGCTGTTGTCCTGACACCAGAGTGCCAGATCAGCCACCTCCTCCCGGTAGGCCTTCTCATCGTTTTCTGAGATCAGGCCCACCACCACAGTGTCATCAGCAAACTTGATTATTGAGTTGGAGCTGAACCTAGCCACACAGACAGTCATGTGTGAACAGGGAGTACAATAGGGGGTTGAGGACGCAACCCTGGGGCGATCCTGTGCTCAGGGTGAGGAGCTTCGATGTATTCCCTCCCATCTTGACTACCTGGGGCCTGGCGGTGAGAAAATCCAGGGCCCAGGCACACAGGGGGGTGTTGAGCCCTAATTCCAGTAGCTTCTCGGCCAGTCTGGTGGGGACTATTGTGTTGAAGGCTGAACTGAAGTCTATGAAAATCATCCTCACGTAGCCCCCCTTCTGGCTGTCAAGATGAGAGAGAGCGGTGTGCAAAACCTGGGAGACCGCATCGTCCATGGATCTGTTCATAGCACAGCACCTCATATTTCGTTTGAACAGCTTACAACCCAGTGGTATGAATATTGATTTCTCTAACTTCAAATAACCCTTGCATCCTCCCTCTCTCCATCCCTCTCCCACCCAAGTTATTGTACTAGTTTCATAGCCGTCTTGTTGAGTTTCATTGTCTGTAACTCGTTTTCACCTAGGCCACAGCTAACAATGGCCCATATCGTTTATCACTGTTTTTCCACTGTTAAGACCGATGCAAAAACAATCTATTTAATTTATGTGCCATTTCTTTGTTCCCTCATTAATGCAGATCCAAGGCATAGCCATGGGCACTCATATGGGCCTCAGCTATGCCTGCCACATATTTTTCATTCATTTGTTTTATATCTCTCTATATCACCATCTATATCTTTTGTTTCCCTTTCCCCTGACCTTCAGTCTGAAGAACGGTCTCGACCCGAAACTTCACCTATTCCTTTTCTCCAGAGATGCTATCTGACCCGCTGACCAGCTTTTTGTGTCTCAATTCAGTGGCACCTCACTTCCAATGGGACACTAGACGAATAGAGTGTGCAATCCAGGAAATTGTGGAGGCATAACTTTCCAACACACATTGTAACTTGATAGGATAATCCGGAGGGTCACAAATCGCCCTGTATGAAGTACACCATACCATAAACTGCAAACCTCTTTTATTTTTGATGTATTGATTGAAAATCTGCAGAGCAACGATTTAATCAAACTTGTGCAAAATGTAATTTCCTGACAGGAGAAAATGAAGAGAACATGAAAAATTAATTCCACATTTAAAGAAACAACAGCATTCACACAAAATATACCACAGTAAAATATTTAGATTTTGTCACCGTCTGCCATTTTGATCAAACTAGCCAATAGTGGTTTCTGCAAGTACTGAAAACCTTCATTTTAATTCAAAATAGCACTATTGCTTTCAGTAAAACTATTTTAAGGAGCTTAATGAGGAAATATGGAAAGGAGCTGCTGGAACATTGTCGGCTTGCTCATTCGGACTTCTACCTTGCCCTCCTCAACCTCCGCAACATTTCCCGGGACCCCGCACTCGGTTCACCTGCCCAGCGCCTCATGTCCCGCACCACTTGACCCCCTCTCCCGGTCTCTCAGCAATCCCTAAAACCCGCGGTCCGCAGCCCTGCCGCTGTCAAGGAGCGCATCATCGAGAAGCAGGTCATCCAGAAGCGCTCCTTTGACAAATCATCCCGTCTGCTTCCCCGTCTGTTCCCAGGCCAGGTTGTCCGGATGAAGTCCACCTCCGGTCATCTCCGGCTGGCCGTTGTCGTTGGCAATGCTGACTCTCCCCGGTCATACCTGGTTGACTACGAGGGCACCGTGTACCCTCGGACACACCAGCACCTGCTGCTTGTCAACGAGCCTGCTTCACCTCCCTCAGACCCGTTTTCGCCGCCTGTCCATTCCCCACTGCCTGAAACTCCTCCTGCCCCTGTCACTCCTCGCATGCCCCGGACACTGCCCTCTCAGCTCTCTGTGCCCGGCACACACCAGCTTCCTTCTCCTGCCTCACCTGCAGGTGTACCTGTTTCGCCCCTCCGTTCTCCTCCTTCCCCTGGGCGCTCGTCACCCGGATCTCCCATCTCTGTCCCTGCCCCCGTACCTGCAGCTCCTGCGGTTGAAGGGGAAGGCGGGTTGCGCACCCGCTCTGGGCGGTTGGTCAAGCCGCCTGTCCGGTACGGAGTGTGCGAGTAGTCTGTATCATGATATAGTCTAACTGTTCCCTGCTTATGGTCTGATTCTAGCGTATGAGCCGTGGTCGCTTTTGTTTCCAAGAGGAAGGATGTAGATCAGTGCATGCTCCTTTAACACAATGACCTCACCACTACTAACCACTCCCCATTGTCTCTTGTATAATTGTAGCTTCCCCACCTCCAGCTCGCTCTCTAGCTCCAGTGATGACCACGGACAGCTAGGGCATAGTGTGTGTAGTGCCTTTAATAAAGTTATGTAGTAAAAGACTTTGTGTGTCAAGTAAGTCCTTTTACAGAACATTAAACATGTTTAAGTTGCAATGTGCTTGAAATTATGTCAAGCAAACTGTTCTCAAAACAGATTAATTTAATCTGCGCATGAGGCAAATATTTTGGCAATGATATTGCATTACTGAATCTATTTAAATATGTAATTATATAGGTCTGTTACTGCATCTACTTTGAAAAATTGCTACATAATTAAAATCTTTCATATGATGCATCTGATATTACCTGACTGGAGATAATGTTATTATGGCTCTAATTAAATGTTAAATTTGAGAGAAAGCTGTTCCAATTTTTCTTTCCATATTTCCTCATGATCATTTTACATGCAAAGATTGTAACTCGACACTTTAATAATCAAAATAAGTAAATTGTTTTAAGTGGCATTTAATGAAGTTTCTTCATTAACATCTCAACTTCTCCTACTTCATTTTAAATAGTCTTTCAAAGTTACTTGTGCCAAGTGTTTGATTATCTGTCCCAATATCAGCTTGAATGGCTCTGGGGAATTGTGTGTGATAATGCTCTTGCCAAGTGTCTGTGCTCATTTTATATCTTTGAAAATGTATAAATGCAATTTATTGTTCCTAATGCTCTTGGGGTAGTCATGGTGCATCTGTGACAGGAGTAATATATTATTTCAGAAACATGCTGCACTAAACTGGACATTCAAACTCCCTCTTCTCATCTTTGCGAATTTAGCTCATGGTTATCCGCATATCGTTAAAGCTTGAGTTATGAGTCTTATTTCTATACTAATACTTAAATATATCTACTGTTTTGTTTTTGCTTGGAGAGGAACTACGTGCATCCTTGTTTTGTTATTTGGATTAAAGTTAATAGCATACAAAATACTGTAAATGGAAGTGCTATACAACTAGAAAAAACACCTAAACAACACGTAAATCTTCCATGCCAAATTGTTGTTCTAATACTACATAATGTTGAATCCTCTCCCGCACTCCATCCCACACATCAATAATAATAATAATAATGCATTTTATTTATGGACGCCTTTCAGGACACTCAAGGACACCTTACAGTTAAAACAAGTTTACAGACAAATTACAAGTTTACAACAAATTACAGAATTCGGAGAGAGAGCAGCAGCAGCTAGTCGCGCCGGCGTTCACTCTCACTTCCGGCAGCCATTTTCTCAATTTCTCATTTGCAGCACACCAATAAAAATAAGACACAACAACAAAGAAGAATTTAACACCAAACATAAAAACATCCCCCCACAATGGTTCCCACTGTGAGGGAAGGCAGCAAAGTCCAGTCCTCATACTCTTGTTCACCCCGTGCTCGGGGCTATTTGAGGCCTCCGCAGACGCTGCAACGGCGGCCCGATGTATCAGGCCCTCTCGCCGGATGATGGAGAACACTCTCCAGTGGCTTGGGGTGTCTGGAACAGCCGCTTGCTGCCTGAGACCACGGCTCCCGAAGTCCACAGGCCGCGCTGGTCGGAGCTCCAACACTGGCGATCTCGGCGAGAGATCCCAGGCTCCGCGGTGTTTAAACTCAGCGCCGCCCGCGGCAGGACGGTCCGCAACGACAGCTCCGCGATGTTGTAGTCGGCGGTCACAGCACTCCGGAGCTTACCACACGGCGACCCTCGGTAAGGCATCGCCCGCTCAGCGCTAGTACTACAGTGCTGCGCCGCCATCGAAGCTGAAGTTCTGGCCGGTCCCGGCAGGAAAAGCCGCTCCAGTCCCATTAGACCTCCAAAACAAAACTTTTTAATGCACTAAAAAACAACAAAAAAGCAAAAGGGCGGACAGCTACAGGCTGGGCAGCCATACTGGACGGCGCCCCCACTCACACCATAACATCATTGAGGAGAATCAAAAGTATCACAGGTTCAAAGCACTATTCAGTCCTGATCTGAGTTTTCCTCTGTTTGTGAAGATAAGTATTAATGAACACAGCATGACAAAACCTGATTTATATTCCTATTGAGTTGTCCATGAATGAAAGGGAAAATATAGTGCTTCTTCACGGCACCAGGGAACACAGGTCACTATATTGTAATCAGGGAATCTGGTTGTAATCAGATTACATACTTGTGTGTTTACTTCAATGGGAATGACTATTTTGAGCCTCAAAAGCAGTCGGTCAGAGTGTGAGGGATTTTATATTACCTCCTACCTGCCCAGCAGGAAGTTTCATTTGATGCAAAATAATTTTTGAAATAAGATTGGCTGATATAATACCAATTATTTTCACAAGCATCCATGTGCTACATCAGATTTCATACTGAGAATGAAAAACTCTTCCTGTGACTTGAAAATATTTTCAAGTCAGGACAGCTAACACGGTAGGAAAAGAACAAACTGCTGGAGGAACACAGCAGGTCAAGCAGCATCTGTGGAGGGAAATGGACAGACGACAATTCAGATTGAGACCCTTCTTTAGACTGATGCAATAGAGGGCAGATAACTGGTAGAAAGAGGAGAGGGGAAGGGAAGGGATGGAACAAGAGATTGCAAGTGATAGGTGGATCAAGGTGAGGGGATGGTTGATCAGCAGATGAGTCGGGTCAGGTGAAGGTTGTAAACAAGGTGCCCTGGGGAAGACAAGAGGGTGCAAGTGGTGGAATCTGATAAGAATTGAAGGTGGGTAGTGAAATGTAGAACTTGAGAGAGGGATAGTGGTAAGAATGGAGCAAAGCGTGGAGCAGGGAGGTGGGGGAAGCCATGGAATAGGGGCAGTACAGTGGTGCAGCAGTAGAGTTACTGCCTAATAGCGCCAGAGACCTGGGTTCGATCCTGGCTACGGGTGCAGTCTGTATGGAGATTGTACGTTCTCCCTGTAGCCAAGTGCTCTGTTTTTTCCAAAGACATGCAGGTTTGTAGGTTAATTGGCTTCTGTAAATTGTCCCTGGTGTGTAGAATAGAACTAGTGTACGTGGTGCTCATTGGTCAACGTGGACTCGGTGGGCCGACGGGCCTGTTTCATGATGTATCTCTAAACTAATCTAAACTAAAGTAGGTGGAACAGATGGAAGAGGAGATGGAGGAGGGGAATGGAATTGGGTGATGGGACAGGGGGGCTGCGGAAAGAGAAATGTGCTGGGGAAAGCTGGGTAGATGCGAAGGAGAGGTTAGGAGATGGGGGATTATCTGATATTGCAGAATTGAATGTTTATATCATTGGGTTTTGGTTTGTATCTAAGTTAAATATGAGTTGCTGTTCTTTCAGTCTGTGTGCGGGCTCATTCCTGCACACAGGGATTTTGTGAATGGTGTGGGATTGGCTTCTTGCCTGCAACAATGCAAATGTTAACTCCATTTATGTGATACCTCCATGCAAACAGAACCATGATGATCCACAGGAGCATTATCAATCAACTAAAACTGACCTTGAGTTACATAAGAAGATGTTGGGGCAAGCGACCAAAGACTTGCTCCAGATGTAAGGATATAGGGAAGTGTTACAAAGGATGAAAGAGAAGTGGAGAGGCAGAGAGGAGCTGGCAAGAACATGCAGAGTCTGGGGTTCCTAAGGCATAGTTGTCAAAGATGAACAGATTTAATTCAGTGATAATCAAAGGTCACTGGGCCTTACAAAATGACAGGGAGAAGGATTGGAAAACAAGGATGGAAATTGTAAGATTGTCATAAAATATTTGCAGTTTTTCCAGTGAAACATTTGCAGAAAGTTTACTCCATTTTCCCCCCAAAGTAATGTATGTTTGAAATGAAATAATTGTTCACTTTGGAATAGAAATTGGTTACCACTGGTTTATTTTTGAGTGGAATGTTAAAAAAAAGTTTATTACATTTGAAAATAATATTAAGTGACACAGCTGAGAAAAAATTAATGAGGTATGAATTATGTCCATTTAAAGAGTGCTGTCACAAAGTTGAGCCTTGAGCTTCATCTAAATGTATTGAGCACAACTGTGTCTTTCGAAATAAGATGATGATGAGATGATGAGATAGCCTTTTATTGTCATCCAGACCGAAGTCTGAATGAAATTGAAGCAGTCATACGTACAATACAATACAATAAAAAACAACAATAAACACATATTAACATCCACCACAGTGAGTCCACCCAACATCTCCTCACTGTGATGGAGGCAAAAATCTTAGGGCTGCAGTCTCTTCCCTCCTCTTCTCCTTCTGCGCTGAGGCGATACCCCCCGGGCGATGTTAAAACCTGTCCCACGGCTCAAACACCGCGGCCCGGGTTAGTCGAAGCTGCCGCTCACCAGACCTGCTGACGCAGCCGCTGGCCCGCGGCCGAACCCCGGTCCCAGGTCACCGCCACCAGAACTGCCGTCCCAGCCCCCGGAGCATCGTTCCAGCCCCGGGCCGGATCGCCCTCACGTGAGTACTGCCACCGTCTCAGCCTCGCGCCAGGCCGCCGCTCCTCCCTCGCGCCAGGCCGCCCCGACCGGGCACCGCTCCTCCCTCGCGCCAGGCCGCCCCGACAGGGCGCCGCTCCTCCCTCGGGCTGGGCCGCCCCGACCGGGCGCCGCTCCTCCCTTGGGCTGGACCGCCCCGACCGGGCACCGCTCCTCCCTCGGGCTGGGCCGCCCCGACCGGGCACCGCTTCTCCCTCGGGCTGGGCCGCCCCGACTGGGCACCGCTTCTCCCTCGGGCTGGGCCGCCCCGACCGGGCACCGCTCCTCCCTCGGGCTGGGCCGCCCCGACCGGGCGCCGCTCCTCCCTCGGGCTGGGAACACCGTACCTCCCCGAGCTCGGCCACTCCGACGGGAGCACCGTTCCTTCCTCGGGCCGGCCGTCACAGTCCCTCACGGAAGCCCTGTTCCAGCCCCGAGCCGGGCCGTCCTCACGGGAGCGAGCTCAGGGCGAGTCCTGGCGGGCTCTGCCTCCTGAGCCTCGAGGTCGCCAGCTCCGCCATTAGGCCTCAGCGCAGACGGAGGCAGAGAAGGGGAATACGACAAAAAAGTCGCATTCCCCCGCAGGGAGAGACAGCAAGCCCCGTTTCAACCCCCCCCCCCCCAAAAAACACAAACTAAAAACCAAAACTAGACTAACCAAAACGAAAATAAACAACCCAAAAAACACAAAACAAACAGGACTGCCGGAGAGCCGCTGCAGCCAGAGCCGCGCCACCACTAGGACATAAGGTGTGGAAACAGGCGCTTTGGCCTACGGGGTCCATGCCAACCGGCGATCCCTACATATTAACACAATCCTACACACACTAGGGCCAATTTTTACATTTACCATGCCAATTTGCCTACATACCTGTCCATCTTTGGAGTGTGGGAAGAAACCGAAGATCGCGGAGAAAGCTCACGCAGGTCACGGGGAGAACGTAAAACTCCGTACTGATAAGCACCCGTCTCTGGCTGTGGGTAAGGCCGCAACTCTACTGCTGTGCCACCATGCCGCCTGGGTCCTGCAGCCCAAATTGGTTAAAACATGTCTGATGTGAAATGAACTACAGATCAGTCATCTATCTATATGTCACTAATACTCTCATCTTGTTTGTTTGTATGTGAGTGTGCGTGTCCGTGATGAGTGTGATCCTGAAATTATGCCTCAACGGTACATGATAGCGCTACAATGTTTGGATCACCTACTCACCATTGTCCTGTGGTGTGCTGTATCAAGTTCCGTTCAGATTGATGGTATATTTTACAAGTTATTCACATTTTGAACTATACAAAAAACACCTTGACAAAAGTCACTTCCATCCTCACTGCCCGTTAACAGCGTATGACGTCACAATGGGATCCCAAATCTCATTTACATAATCTCATTAAAAAAAACTCAGTTTTAATCAAATTCTTGGGAGGAGGTTTCATTCACCAAAAAAAATAGAGGTTTTCATTGGTGGGTGATTTTCATTGCAGAAAGCTAATCCTGCTCAGTTCAGGACTTACTAACATCGGTGCACTCCTGCCAGAGACTATCACCTGAAAGCTGAGGATAAACATGCATTTTTTACATTTTAATATGTATCCAAAAACATAAAGGTTGCTCTTATGTCTATAACTACCAGGGGAAATCACCAACACTTCCCATCTATCCCTCTGTGCCCTCCACACCATCTTCCAGTCTTCTTTCCAGGTCCTCCCTGAGAGCATTGCCAGTAAGGTCTTTGTACTTAAGATAAATCATCTTGAAGTATAAATTACTTGTGGCAGTGTGCCCAGCACATTTTGATGAAGCGCAAAGCTCACTTTAAGGACAACATCAGACTTCTTTCAAAGGATGCATAAGAGCAACCTTTATGTTTTTGGATACAATTTACATCTACAGAGGATAACACAAAGTACTGGAGGAACTCAACAGATCAGGCAGCATCTGAGGATGGGAATAGACAGGAATAGTCAGGACTCTTCTTCAGACTGAATCATCATGCATGTTCCACGAACTCACTGCTCCCTGCGTAAAAATAAATTGCTCTGCACATTTCCTTTAAAGTTTGCTCCTCTTACCTTAAACCCGTGCTCCAGAGAAAACAATCCAAGTTTATTCTTCCTCTCCTTATAGCTAATACCTTATAGCTAATATCCCTCATTCTGAACAGCCTTCTAGCAAACCTCTTCTGCACCATCTCAAAAGCCTCCACATCCTTCCTGTATTGGGCAACCAAAACTGCTGAAAATACTCCAAATGCTGCCTAACCACAGTCCTAAAGATCTTCTAGGTGATTATCTGATTCTTTTTCTCAATGCCCCACCCAAAAGCAAGCATACCATACACCTTCTTTATCACTCTATCTGCTGGTTTTGTACTTTTAGGGAGTTTTGGAATCGACCCCAAGATCCCTTTGCACATCAACCCTTTTAAGGGAAGATAAACACAAAAAGCTGGAGTAACTTAGCGAGTCTGACAGCATCTTTGGAGAAAACAAATGGGTGACGTTACGGGTCGAGACCCTTCTTCAGACTGAGCGTCAGGTGAAATGGTAACAAGAGATATCAACGGCGATATAGAGAGATATAGAACAAATGAATGAAAGATATGCAAAAAAGTAATGATGATAAAGGAAACAGGCCATTATTAGCTGTAGGCTGGGTAAAAACGAGTTACAGACATTGAAACTAAGCAGGACAACATTGAAACTAGTACAACGACCTTTTAATCCTTTCGAGGGTCTTGCTAATAACAATATACTTTTTGCTTGCATTCAACATCCCAAACTCCAACACTTTACACTCACTCGAATTATCTTCCATGTGCCAGTTCTCATCCATTTGCATAGCCAGTCTCTTCCTTCTGTGTACTTGGACATTCTTCCTCACTGTCCACCACTCCACCAATGTTGGAGTCATCTGCAAACTTACCAACCGATCCATTTATAATTCCATTATGTTATTGGGCACGTATTCATGATCTGAAATACCTCAATAAGACTTGGCAACCTTTTAACAGTGTCCAGGAGGAAATACCACAAAGCCTGGCAGCTCCAGCCTTTGTCCAATGTAGGGAAAATTAGAGAAAATGCATCCGTGCATTTGCTGCCTAACAATGCATTGTTAGGCAGCAAAAGGAACAAGCACGAAAATCATAAGCAATTATTCTAATGGATAGTCAACATCAAAATCCATTACTTAATGTAGTGCTTACTATAATTCTCATGACTAACAAATCAATAAATGTTTTGGAGACCACAAATATTGATGCATAGTACATTTTGTGTAGTAATATAAATATAGTATAGGTGAGCCTGATATCAATGGTAGTAACATGACTGGAGGGGATTCAGAGAAACAGGATCGATGAGTATCTGGAAAGGCAAGGACTGATAAAGAGAAAGTCTGCATGGCTTTTGGTATGGGAAATAGAGTCTCACAAATTTGATAGAGCTTTCCGAAGAGCTGATGAAGAGGGTTGACGAGGGCAGATAGACATTGTCTAGGTAGACTTTAGCAAGGCCTTTGACATGATCCCACATGGGAGGCTAATGGAGGGTCTGAGTAATAAGAAGAGGCGGCATAGGCTGGGACTGGCTGAGGGACGACCTTGTAGACATATATTAAATTAGGAGTAGCAGATGAAGCTAATGGTCACAATCCTTTTCCCAAAGATGGGAGTCCAGAAATAGAGGGCTTACATTGAAGGTGAGCATGGAATCTATTTAAACGCTGCTCTCTTTACATTTTCTACAGATTCCAGCATCTGCAATCTTGTGCCTCCTTGAATAAGATTACAGGCGTTCACTAGGACATCCATAAAAAAAACTTCTATTTTATGATTCTGTTCTATTAGATTTAAATTGAATTGGAATTAAAATTGGATTTTAGTTGTGATATCCACATTCAATATTTAATGGATTATACTTACAGTTCAAAAATTATAGTTATAGAACAATAAAGTCAAAAATGCATAGTGTGGGATTCTGACCTATGATATAAGATGTGTGCTGCAGGAAGAGTTTTCAATACAAAGGTAAATTAAACCAAAATTATGGTCAGAATGTTGTCCACCCAGCAGTGGGATGGAGCCTCCGCCGGTCGTGAGTCGGCTGCCCCGCAACGGATTCCCCCGCATCAAGTGTCTCGACCTGACATGTCGCTTATTCCTTTTCTCCAGAGATGCTGCCTGACACACTGAGTTACTCTAGCTTTTTGTGTCTATCTATTCATGTTCTCCAGAGAAGCTGCCTAACGGGGCCTGTCCCACTCTACGAGGTAATTCAAGAGCTCTCCCGAGTTTAAAAAAAAATCTAACTCGTGGTAAGCACGTAGAATGTACGTAGCGGATATGTCAGAGCTCAGGACGTCTCTTAGCGGCTCGTAACGCTAACGGCAGGTACCCAGGAAACGCGGTAAGCTCGTGAAGACTCGTGAAGATTTTTCAACATGTTGAAAAATGTCCACGAGAGCCCCGAGTACCTACGAGCGGCTATTACCGTAATTCTCCGAGTTCGAATCAGGGGAAATTCGGGAGAACTCTTGAATTAGCTGGTACAGTGGGACAGCCCCTTGACCTGTGTCTTTTTATGTAAACCAGCAACTGCAGTTCCTTGTCCTAATTGCTCCACTTGTTTTTTGATACAAAGGAGCTGAATTGGCACTGAGTGCTTTAACTTTAGATCATTTTCAGTAAGCTGCCAGCAGTACCTAGAAATCACTGTTTACTGTCAGTCCATTGATTTCAATAGGAACACAGGACCATCCTTAAACAGTATTTAACAGGATTCAGAACAATTATGGTTACTGGAAAATAAGGCAGGCCTGTGACCTGAACGGAAATGGAATGTGATCACAAGTGGACATGACTTCAATGAGAAATAGGAAGGAACCAATGTCAGGTCTGCTGGCAGTCCATCTGTCTTGGGGAAAGTGGGGGAAGGGGCATGGGTGGTGAGGGAGGGAACATTTGCACGTTATGCTTATAGTTGTAATATAGTGTTTTTTAGTTTAGTTTAGAGATACCGCGCAGAAGCCCGTTGAGTCCGCACCGACCAGTGATCCCCGCATATTAACAATATCCTACACACACTAGGGACAATTTACATTTATACCTTACACTTACAATCAACCCACAAACCTGTACACCTTTCGAGTTTGGGAGGAAACCGAAGATCTCGGAGAAAACCCACGTGGTCACGGGTAGAACGTACAAACTCCATACAGAACAACACCCATGGTCGGGATCGAACCCGGGTCTCCGGCGCAGCAAGCACTGTAATGCCCCTGTCCCACTTAGGAAATCTGAATGGTCTTACCTTCCACTACCTGCAACCTCCGGCAACCACCTGCAACCACCGGCAACCACCGGCAACCACCTTCAACTAGCATCGCAACCGGCTTCGATTAAAAAATTACCGATTTTTAAAACGGCAACCTATTTTTAGTCGCGACCGGTTTTGAATTTTTTGAAATAATCGCCGGAAACCACTTTCGACCATTAGGGAGACTGACAAAAACCTCCGGGAACCTCTGGGAACTGCATGGAAACCTTGGGTGGGGCGCAAAATCTCCAGACGTTTCCGTTCAGGTTTCCTAAGTGGGACAGGGGCATTAGGCAGCAACTCTACCGCTGTACCACCCTGCAGCCTGTTTGTTGTGATCCAGTGCCAAATTGCCATTTACAGGTCATTTTATCTTGGAATTCTGCACTTGGACATTATAACACGAAGTAAGGACCAGATTGGATTGCAAATGCCCATATATTACGCCTCCCTCTCTGCTGCTGGATTCAATACCAAATCTGGGATGGAGACAAATATACAGAGCTGAGCAGCTTGGCTTCACAACAAGTCCCTCTCCTTTATGTCAGGATTGCTGACTAACGTAATCTGAGGCCATTCATTTCAATGTGGCTGCCAATCTGAATAATTTACAGTTTGTGTAATTAATTTCTTATAATTTAAATCATCTTTAAGGACATTTATTTTTTTAAATAATTTAAATCGGTTTGTGCTGTTTTTATGTTTATTATTATCAGACATTTAAAAATTGTTCAAAAACAGCTGAAAGCATTCAAAAAGCAGGACCTGTAAATGCATTCTTGGCTCTTTGACACAGTGAACTCGGGATCCACTACATGAAAGTGAAGTACCGCTCATTGCCAATTCTGCTTTGTTGGATTGTTGCAGTGGACAGGTCTCTATTCATTGTCAGGGTAGAACTGCAAATGGGGAAGTCAGCTGTACTTTAAAACTTAGAGATACAGCGTGGAAATAGGCCCTTTGGCCCATTGAGTCCGCACCGACCAGCAATCACCCCATACACTAACACTATTGAACACACTTGGGACAATTTTATAATTTTACAGAAGCCAATTAACCTACACACCTGTATGTCTTTGAAGTGTGGGAGGGAACTGGAACACCTAGAAAAACCTAGGCAGTCACTGGGAGAACGTACAAACTTTGTGCAGTCAGCTGTGACATGTTAGCAGAGTGTAATGGGACTGATCAAAAATGATCTGTTTCATTGTATTCTTTAAATGTTGGGCTTGTTCCAATTTCTATGTCGAAAAAGAACAGTAATCAAGTGGCTTTGGTTAAATGAAAAATCAGATCAAAATCAGAGAGTGCAGAAAATGGAAAGCAAGAATCAACCCCATACAACTTTAGCACAGATTTTGTAAAATTAATTTGGTGGAAACATTTATCTGTTCAACAGGTAAATGCAATCATAGCAAGCAATTGCTTTCTGCTACAGCTTGTGCCTTATTGTTATCATATATTGTGCATGAATTAGAAGTAAGAGCATCTGATAGCATCGCTCATTCAAGTTGGACACACCTCACTCATTCCATCTGAGCATTATGTAGACTGCAACAACTCTGTTGCTAAGCATGAAAAGACATTGTAATTCAAAGGGGTGTATTTCCTTTGGTACTTTGATAAATTGCCTAACCACATGCAGCATAATAATTGACGACTTGGACATTTTTGCAATGCGCAGCTTCCATTGCAATGAAACAACCCATAGATCACTTACTTTGCTATCAGCTCTTCCAAACTTGTAAAGACATTCATGGTAAAATAATAAACTGTTTATTTCATTGAAGTTGTATTTTTAACAAGAAGAAAAATCTCTATTTTCAATATCCTGAAATGCATGGCAGCTCAAATTTATCGAGAATCTAAGCATGCCAAGTAGGATGATGCCCTTGTGTTTTCAAAATGCCCATCTTTCTCGGAAAACAGTCTTATTCCGAGATTGCTGGGTTCATTTATATCCTCTGCCAATATTTTGAATATGAGATGAAGACTTTCAAATAATTTTCTGCCACAGAAGACATTGGAGGCCAATTCACTGGATGTTTTCAAGAGAGAGTTAGCTACAGCTCTTCGGGATTAATGGAATCAAGGGAAATGGGGAGAAAGCTGGAACGGGTACTGATTTTGGATGATCAGCCATGATCATATTGAATGGTGCTGCTGGCTTGAAGGGCCGAATGGCCTACTTCTGCACCTATTTACTCTGTTTACATGTTTCTAATATGAGCAAACATTCAGTGCAAGAAATATAAAGAAGGACACAATTCTTCAATGTTCAAAAGTGAATTTCAATTAGTTGAATTACATTTTGCAGTTGATAAAAAATCCCCTTTATGCACAATGTTAGCAGACCCCATTGGTGCAAAATCTGCGATAAATGGATAAATTGTGACAAGTAAAATCTTGCCATGAATAATAGTGTTGCTTATCATGGTTACAGTTTGGGAGCATCAGTGAAGCAGCTCCCAGGATTCTGGCTGTGGATGCTACTGGGAATACTCTGTATTTATTGAAAGAGCGTTTGAAAGAGAAAGGTTTGCACTATAAGCAAAGACAAACAGAATTATCTTGCAATGTAATTACAATTGAATAGTTAATGGGATGAACAAGAATGTTTTGAAGTATTTTTAGACTTTACTAACCCTAAGCTTGTATTTCCCTATCAAATATCTCTTCATTTTATTCATGTTTTTTTTTTCTTGCATTTATTAAATTGTATGCTCTGAAAAAAGTTTCTCCAGAAATAGTAAGTTCATTTCATCCAAGGTATTAACATAATCATATAACCATATAACCATATAACAATTACAGCACGGAAACAGGCCATCTCGGCCGAATGTGCTTTCTCACGCTTTGTTTTATTTGCTGTTTTTAGATTATTGATGCCCATCTCTGTCTTTTTTGTTGCCTTTTCTGTGACAATACTTCATGTAATGTGAATTGAGAGAATATGAGAAGGTCATTTTCATCCTCTCTGCCCAGTGCAATGCAGGGAGTCAGCTTGTTAAAATGGCCACAGAGTCAACCTCCTCATAATAATTATCAATAATTAAAAGCCAACATCTTTTAGCAAAAACTTATCTCCCCTCCACAGAAGATGGTGGAATTCTTGGGAGTCATTAATCTCTCAGAATTCAACCTCAATTTTCATGCAGGCCCATAATTTATAAGCTAATTTATTTCTTACCAAGTTAAACTATTGTGAAATAATATGGTAAAAGTAACAGATTGTGTATTGTGTGTAGATCTGGACACCCTATTAGGAGTTAGATGTGGCCCTTGTGGCTAAAGGGATCAGGGGGTATGGAGAGAAGGCAGGTACGGGATACTGAGTTGGATGATCAGCCATGATCATATTGAATGGCTCGAAGGGCCGAATGGCCTAATCCTGCACCTATTTTCTATGTATCTATTACAGAAAGGATGTGGAGGCTTTGGAGTGGGTGTAGAAGAGATTTACCAAAATACTGCTTATGGCCCTGTCTCACGGTACGAGTTCATTCCATGAGCTCTCCCGACTTAAAAAAAAATCAAAGTCATGGTAAGCACGGAGAATTAACGTAGCGGGTACTTCGGAGCTCGGGAACGTCTCTTAGTGGCTCGTAACGCTAAAGGCAGGTAAACTCGGGAAGACTCGTGAAGATTTTTTAACATATTGAAAATGTCCACGAGAGCCCCGAGTACCGATGAGCGGCCATTACCATAAATCTCCGAGTTCGAATCAGGGCAAACTCGGGAGAGCTCTTGGAATTAACTCGTTCCGTGGGACAGGGCCATTAGATTAGTGGATATTGGCTACAAGGAAAGGTTGGACAAACTTGGATTGTTTTCTAGGGAGAGTTGGATGCTGAGAAGGGACCTGATAGTATATCACATTCTGAGAGCCATAGATAGGGTAGACAGTCTGAGCCTTCTTCGCAGGATAGTAATGTCAAAGACTAGTTGGCCTAGTTTTTAATGTGAGAGGAGCAAAGTTTAAAGTAGACGTGCAGAGCTATTTTCTTTACACAGAAAGTGGTGGGTGCACAGAACATGTTGCCAGGGATGATGGTGGTGGCAGACACAATAGTGGCATTAATGAGGCTTTTAAATAGGCACATGAATGTACGGGGAATGGAGAGGTATGGACCACATGCAGGCAAAGGAGATTAGTTTAATTTGGCATTATGTTTGGCAAGAGTATTATGGGCCAATGGACCCGTTCCTGTGCTGTGCCGTTTAATGTTCTATGTTTAGATATGCTGAAAGATATGCGAAACAGTAACGACGATAAACCAAACAAGCCATTGTTAGCTGTATGTAGGGTGAAAACAAATCATGGAAGTTCTGTCCAAAGAATTTAAAATATTTCACGTTAACTTTTCTTCAATTAATTTCTGGCTCATTCAAATATTATAAGGACACAACCTTTATGCAACAAATTCATTTAAAAATAAAATATTAATCAGCAATATTTGCCATTGGGACTGTTTTGCAGATAACTGTAGAGCTGTAACAGCAGGCTGCAGCTCGAGGAAAAGTATAGTACACAGTTTGCAATCTCTGGACACATAATGGAATGGAATACTTTATTGTCACATGTGACAAGGCACAGTGAAATTCTTTGCTTGCATACCCATGGTATGCAAAATTGTGGAGGAAAACTATTTTTCTCACTGAATACAAATGGCCAGCTGCATTGGAGCAACAGATTTCCCCCAAATGGGATTGCTGTGCTTTATTTGTATTCCTTGTAGTTATTTCCAGGATGGCATTGTGAAGATTTTGGTTGTCTTCCAGAAACTCCATTGTTCAGCCAATGTAGCAACAACATTAGCACTGAGTAGAAATGGAACACAGAATATTACACACTGATGTAGCTTATGCATGTACTCGTCTTCGCAAACAGAGGGTCATGACATTAGATGGGACCACCTTTGACCCAACAGATTGCAGTGGACACTGGACTCTTGTCCACCCACTGTTGGATTAACCTCTCCCTCTCTTGGGAAGACCCCTCCTGCCTCCACTGCCAGACTATATCTACCCTGAACAAATGCTCTTTTGTATGAGAGGTTGTTCTTTTCTGTAGACGGACTGAACTTTTCTGATGTCGGACGTGCCTTTCCCATTGTTTGAATGGCTCTTCAATTCTCAGGTTTCTTTAAAACAAAATGCTTGGTCAGAACGTTTCTACCATTTATAGTGATACTGCACAGAATCAGGCCCTTCAACCCAACTTGCCCATGCCGACCAAGATCCTCAATCTGCATTAGTTGCACCTGCCTGCATTTGGTTCATAACTCCCTAAACTTATCCGATCCATGTACCTGTCCAATGGTCTTTTGAATTATGTAATAGTGCCACATCACCAATGCAGTTTGTTCTTTTTCTAGACTGTCAGATCACACTTACCGATCCTATTGCCTCAACTGTGAAGGCTGGCACTGTGGTCGTCTTCTTCTGCCATCCATGGACTGCAGGTGACTGGGAAGCAGGTGCTCCCATACCGTATACCATTTGCAAACAAGCAGTTGTCAGGCACAAGGACAGAGAACCTTTTGTGAAATGATACAGTAAATTTCCTGAAATTAAAATCCCTAAAAGGAGAGAATTTTTAATTAAGTTTAGTTTAGTTTAGAGATACAGCACAGAAACAGGCCTTTCGGTCCATACCGACCCATGTGTGGACGTGGCGTTGAAGGACGAGAACCCGAAGCAAAGCAGTGGAAGCCAAATAACTGTACGGAAATTAAGCCAAAACGCCAAATAACCGAAAGCGTACAAAGCCGAAACGCCAACTAACTGAAAGTGCGGGACGCCTAAAAACCAACTAACCGAAAGGGTGGGACGTCTAAAAGCAAATTCACCGAAAGGCCACTCTGCCGCTACGCCAACTCACTGAAAGGCTGCGTCGCCTAAAAAGCCAACTCACCGAATGGCCGCTCTGCCGAAAAGTCAAATAACGGACATGACGTAGCCGGGGGGGGGGGGGGGGGGGGGGGGGGAGGGGGGGCGGGTCTTGTCAGCGATTGGTCCAGACCCCCGCGTTCATCACATCGCTGGCCAATGGAGATGAGAGGGTGGGGGTCATTTTCCCACAAATGCCATAGGTGACTGGGCACTCTGAACCCGAGCACCGAGTTGTAAGCGGCCGAAGGAGCGCATCCCTCGGGACAGCCCCCACTTTCCCACAGCCACGGCCGCCCTCCACCCTGTCTCCCCGTGCGCCCGCACTGTGACGGGCTGTGTGTCGGCAGCGCCGGGTGGAACGGAGGTGTGGGACAGTCTGGTCCCTTCGTCCAACCAGAGTCACTGACCGCGATGCACCGCCATCAGACCCCAACCCCACCAACCCCAGATGCCAACCCACACACGGGGTGATTCACCCCCAAACACCCACACCGAGTGAATCATCCCCCACCCCGACCGCGGGGACAGACGGCTTGGGGCATTGGCAGCCATAGTAAATCACTTTTAAAACATGGGGGGCGGGACACAAATTCCCTGACGGGTTAGTTGGATTTTAGGCATCCTGCCCATTTAGTTAGTTTGCTTTAAAGCATCCCACCCTTTCAATTAGTTGGCGTTTCGGCTTCGTACACTTTCGGTTATTTTCCGTTTCGGCTTCATTTCCGTTCGGTTATTTGGCTTCCACTTCTTCGCTTCAGCTTCTCGTCCTTCAACACCACATCCGGGTACCATACCGACCAGTGATCCCCGCACATTAAAACTACCCTAAACAACCTGGGAACAATTTTACATTTATAGCAAGCCAATTAACCTACAAACCTGCACATCTTTGGAGTGTGAGGGGAAACCCATGTATGTCACGGGAAGAATGTAAAAACTCTATACACAATCAGGATCGAACATGGGTCGCTGGAGCTGTAAGGCAGTAGCTCTACTGATATGCCACCATGCCGCCCAGGAAGATAAACACAGGAATTTTTAGGACGGCAAAAACATGAACAATTGGGTAATATGGGTCATAAAGGAACAATATATCTAAAAACAAGACATTCAAATCTATAATTATTTTAATACAAATAAGTTACACAGCTGTTACATAAATCACTAGTTGAACCATACCAAGACTATTGTCAGTAGTTCTAAGTAACATATCTTGAAAGTATATCTTGGATTGAAGTGAGTGAATTACCAGGATGGTAATTCTGAGAAAAGAAATTACAAGTGGAAAATGAAAATGATCTTCAGAAGTGATTTGTTCAAATTTTTCAAGTTATTAAGGAAAACTGATGAATATGAATGCGACTACTATTACCCTCAATGTTATTTCCGCCAATGGAAAATTTAACATAAGTGAATATGATCCCAAAGAAGTTAGACCTTTCAAAAGTGCAATTTGAAAACAGTTCACAACACAAAGCGACAAAATAGATAATGAACTGGTCTTACGTTTGACCCTGCTTTCAGCTATCATCTTTCCTAAGTGAAAGTAAGTGCTGAGATGAATACATCACCTTGCGGGCAAGCAGATTATTATTATGATAAAGTGATGTCTGTGCACGTGTTAAGTGAAATTACCACATTATAAGGGAATACATCCCTGTAATTTAAAACCTGGAAAAGAAGGTAAATTTGCAGAATGTATACATTGCACTTGGATTGAAGTTCAAGTTCATATTTATTGCCATAGGCTCAAGTGTGGTGAGGTACAGGTACAATGAAAAAGCTTGTTTGAAGAGTGTGCAAAAAAAGACATTAATGTAAAAATACAATTAGAAAAAAAAGTCTATGGTAAGAGGGGGGGAGGTAGTGTTTAATTGGATGGTAGGATTGGATGTTGGATATCAAGAACTTGCTAGTTGGAAACAAATAGTTGTTCTTGAACATGGAGGGTTAAACCATGTCTTTCAGCTAAAATGTTGTCTGCTAGAAGTCCCTATGTCGAGTAATCAGGCACGCTTAGAAAAACAATTAGGTATTAAGGAAGATAATTGTGGTAATTTGGAAGAGCTATTAAATCACGAGGCATCAGATCATGCAGCCTTTAGGACATATAGTAGGAGAAGGTAATCTTTTCTTTCCAGTGACACCTGAGAATAGCGCAATCCTGAATAAACTGAGGACAGTGGACACACTGCCAATGACACCACAGATACCATATTTTTGTTGTTGTTGTTGTCGTTAATGGATTTTCTAGGATGACCGTTGGAATTGGGAAAACGGTGTGAAGCATTTATTTGCAGAAATCTACCAAGGAAAGACACAAAGTGCTGGAGTAACTCGTTCAAGAAGGAACTGCAGATGCTGCAAAATCGAAGGTAGACAAAAGTGCTGGAGAAACTCAGTGGGTGCGGCAGCATCTTTGGAGAGAAGGAAATGGGCAACGTTTCGGGCCGAAACCCTTCTTCAGACTTCTTCAGTCTATTTCCTTTGCTCTCTAGATGCTGCCGCACCCGCTGAGTTTCTCAAGCACTTTTGTCTACATGCTGGAGTAACTCAGCAGGACAGGCAGCGTTTCTGGAGAACACAGATAGGTGACGTTCAGGTCAGGAGCCTTCTTCAGACTGATTGTAGATGTGGAGAAGGAAGCTGGGGGCGAGACAAAGTTTGGCAAGTGATAGGTGGAAAGACGTGAGTGGGGTTTTAATAGGCAGATGGATTACACAATTACAAAAATTACACAAGTGATATTTACAATTAAGATATCTCTCACTTACTAAATGCAAACAGTCTGAAGAAGGATCTCAACCCAAAACGTCACCCATTACTTCTCTCCAGAGATGCTGCCTAAGTTACTAAGTTACTCCAGCTTTTTGTCTATGTGCGAGCTAGACCTTGGCCGCACCCTCAGTGTGGTGCAATAAAAAATGACTGCCGATTACCGAGCAGATTATTGATTACACCTCATAATCTCAACTATGCCTCATAGCCCCTAAATATGGGCAAAATACAGATGAAAAATAATTAATACATAATTAATGAGAGGAAGATCCTGACATTCAAGGCACATCGATAAAGCATAATTAATCCTGTCAGATCTGATTATATCCCTGCTAACCATCTATGTGTAAGTGTTAAGTTCATTCTGTTAAGATGTTTTTAAATGTTTCATCGATTCCAGGATTGTAAATATGATAGCATTTGCCTAACTTGTTAATTTAATTGCCTTCGCCTCTTGTGACCATTATTCATGTGGAGTATGACGTTAATATGATAAATCTTTGTGTGTTTGAATATGCATGTGTGTATTGTGCTGGTCAAGGTGAGAAATGACAGTGCTGGAAAAGATGTGCAGGAAGGAACTTTGATCCGATGATAGACACAAAATGCTGGAGTAACTCAGGGGGACAGGCAGCATCTCAGGAGAGAAGGGGGGCCAAGGAAAGAGCGTTCACGTCGCGGCCCTGTTTCAACCAATCTTTCCACCACCACGCACAAGAAGCACAAGAAGCGCAAGACAGACACCATTGTGCAAATGCCGAGAAGTGTGTTCAGCTCTGGCTGAACAACTTCTAATCTTGTGTGTGGACTCGATAAGAAGAAGAAGGAGAGAAGGAATGGATGATACTAACAATGGCCTATTTCATTTATCATCGTTTCCTTTTAGTATATTATTCATTCATTTGTTCTATATCTCTCTACATCCCCGTTGATATCTCTTGTTTCCTTTTCCACCGATTCTCAGTCTGAAATAGAGTCTCGACCCGAAACGTCACCCATTCCTTCTCTCCAGAGATGCTGCCTGTCCCACTGAGTTACTCCAGCATTTTGTATCTTTGTGTTGGAAATGATAGTTTATTAAGCTCAGAGGATTTTGCTTTTGACCTTTTCAAAACTTCCTCGGTTTACGAGGCAGCTACAGCTGCAGAGATGTGTGGAAAATGAGCACCGAAGATTGTTTCTAACATAAACTTCCTCAGACACCCTCCACAGTTCATGGCTGTCTTTTAATCAGGCACCTTATGCCATCATGTCAGGATAGCACCCTTGCCCCTAATGTCAGCAATGTGAAAGAGTTGGTGGTTGACCCAAGATGTTTAGATTAGTTTAGTTTAGAGATACAGAACAGGAACAAGCCCTTCGGCCCACTGAGTCCGCACAGACCAGCGACCCCCCACATACTGTAATAACACTACACACGAGGGACAATTACACTTATACCAAACCAATTAACCTACAAACTTGTACATCTTCGGAGTGTGTGGTGTTATTATGGGGGGGGTCCATGCACCCACCAAAGGTGGTGGGTGTATGGAATGAGCTGCCAGCGGAAATAGTTGAGGCAGGGACTAATGCAACGTTTAAGAAACAATTGGACAGGTACAAGGACAGGTTTAGAGGGATATGGGCCAAACGCAGCAATGTGGGACGAGTGTAGATGGGACATGTTGGGCGGTGTGGACAAGTCGGGCCAAAGGGCCTGGTTCCATGCTGTATGACTGACTCTATGACTCTATGATTCAAATTAGTAACCTTTGGTAAAAGTTCAATTCCAGTATGAAGAATGTTCAATAGAGAAATGGAAAATCATTCTTCACAGAGCAATATATTTCACCCAATTATTTAATGAAGGTAAGTTTGCGGCCTAGAAATTTCTTGGCATTTGGAAAGGCCTTGCTTACAATAAGTGTAGGAAGAAACTGCAGATGTTGGCTTAAACCGAAGATAGGCACAAAAGCCTGGCGTAACTCAACAGGCCAGGCTGCATTTCTGGAGAGAAGGAATGAGTGATGTTTCGGGTCGAGACTCTACTTCAGGCCTGAAACATCACCCATTCCTTCTCTCCAGAGATGCTGCCTGGTCCGCTGAGTTACTCCAGCTTTTTGTGTCTATCTTTTGCTTACAATAAGAATTGGTTTATACAATGAATGCTCAAAAGCCTTTGCTCCTCACTCCTGTACACTGGGATCATTTTAAACTCAAGGTTAAGCCACCACTTTAACCTTGAAAAGGGCCTGTTTCTTTCCTATAGTCAGAATCCCAATTGATCTTGCAAATGTTTCTTAGACTACTGGATTTCATGCATTATTGTTCTGTTAACTGTAACACTAGACATTAAAAAAATTGCCTATGATATTGTACGATTTCATGGAGAATTTTGAACGAGAATTCAATCTCCAAACCCTCCTTATAAAAGTATTGACCTCGATGAATTGTGGTGCTCTCTGTAGTGAATTGCGCAGTTCGTGGGCAAGAGTCTGTGTGGATTTACTGCTCAAGCAGTGAGTCAAGGTTGCAGGCAAGAACCTCCATCATCTGTTAAAGAAGAAGCTATAAATGACCAAGTGAAACGAATGCTGGCACAGGGCAGGGAGAGAAGAATGATTATTGCAGCTAGATCAGATGTAGGAGTACGGGATCTTGGCGGAGATGAGGGAGTCGGAAACTGTGTCAGCCAAGGCATGCTGGACTTGAAGTGAATCTGATTTATCTTTGAAAGTAACCAAATTAATTAACTGTACTTGGAGAATGATACGGACACACTGAGCCATGCGCAGACTTACAGTGGGCAGCCTGCAGTAGCAAAATACACTTTATATTTCCTTCGCGTTGGTGCTGTGGGGTTGATGGTAAGCAGATGAATTAAGCAGCTCTCCTGAGCAATGTCGCAGCGACCTGAGAAATGTACTTTGACACCGATGATTGAATGATACCTGCAATGGCATCAGCAGGGGTCCAACATATTGCCGGTGGCATCGAAGGTGAATACTGCAGTCACCTTCAGTTGCGCCGGCAAGGTAAATTAAGCCAGGCTTTGACACTCTATGTGTAGTTTGCACAGGTCATTCCTCAACAGCTTGCTGCAACTGGATTCACAGTAAGAATGAATGTGTGATGTATGAATGCATTGTGCAAGCAGAAAGCGCTACAGCATCTGTGGAATTTATTTGCCGTGCCTCAGTGCAGTTATATTATACGGTTTATTCTTGCTCTTAATGCCATAAAAATGTAAGCCTGAAAGCAATTGAGTATCAATAGTTTTAAGCTGACGTTTGAAGTAGCATGTGTGCATAGTCTGTCACAAAAGTTGACTTGTTCACCATCTCCACAAGTTTTAATAACAATTAAAGCCACGTGTTCCAAGAAACTGAGTAATTGGGAATCAAGTCAGAAACCATGGTATGAACACAGAGAGGCCCAAATGCATTTATTTAATGGTCACACAGTCATAGAATCATAGAGTGATACAGAGTGGAAACAGGCCCTTCGATCCAACTAGCCCACACCAGCCAACATATCTCAGCTTAGCGAAACGATCGCCGAAAAGAAACAGGCTCGGCGATCGTTTCGCTGAACACCTCCGCTCAGTCCACCTTAACCTACCTGATCTCCCGGTTGTTCAGCACTTTAACTCTCCCTCCCATTCCCAATCTGACCCATCTGTCCTGGGCCTCCCCCATTGCCAGAGTGAGGCCCAATGCAAATTGGAGGTTCAACACCTCATATTTTGCCTGTGTAGGTTACACCCCAGCGGTATGAACATTGACTTCTCTAACTTCAAATAGCCCTTGCTTTCCCTCTCTCTCTCCATTCCATCTCCCTTCCCAGTTATCCCACCAGTCTTACTGTCTCTGACCACATTCTATCTCTGTCCTGCCCATTCCCCTGACATCAGCCTGAAGAAGGGTCTCGGCCCGAAACATCACCCATTCCTTCTCTCCAAAGATGTTGCCTGTCCCGCTGAGCTACAGCATTTTGTGTCTATCATCTAATATTTGTAAAATGAGTGAAGAACCAAAGTAAAATATAACAGTTTTAGTTGATGGGCGAGAAAGCAACTTCAACATATAAAATGTTGTAAGATAGTGGAATTCAGTTCAACCCTTTGGCAGAATCAGTGCCAGCTTTCATGATGGATTCAAGAAAAAAAGCAAAGGATATGAAATGAGAATGAGCAAATGTGGTTACAGCTAAAGCTACGCATGCTAAATTAAATGACTTGCTTCCTTGATTTAACATACATAATATTAGCTTCCAATTCATTTAAAGAATAATGCAAACACTTAATCTGGATAGAAAAAAATTAAGAATAGAGTAAAAATCTTAAATAATCATGTGAATACATTCTCATTCCTTTTACTTGTACGTCAACCTTATTAAGTTCACAAGTTCACAAGTTACAGGAGTAGAATTAGGCTATTCGGCCCATCGAGTTTGCTCTGCCATCCAATCATGGCTGATCACTGCCTCTTAATCCCACTTTCCTGCCTTCTCGCCATAACCCTTAACACCTGTTTTAATCAAGTATTTGTCTATCTCTTAAAAATATCCACTGACTGTCTCCACAGCCCTCTGTGGCAAAGAATTCCATAGATTAACTACCATCTGACTAAAGAAGTTCCTACTCACCTCCTTTCTAAAAGAGCGCCCTTTAATCCTGAGACATTAAGCATGAATACATCTATTAACATCACTGACAAAATCATTATCTACTCAAAATCATTTGGGTTTTTGAGAGTTTATGCTTGGAGATTAGTTGCTGTGATCCTCGCAATGCAAGTGTGAACAGTGCAAAATAGTTTGCTGAGGTTGTGAAAGTTAATATATAGATTCTATCTTCATTTCTCATTCTGTTCTGTCTTATAATAAAGTTCACCTATGTATTAATTTAGCAAGGAAATTGTAATAAGGCAATACTGCTTTCATTTAAAGAATGACTATAGTAATATACAGTAACTGTTTCATGGTGAAGTGAAAGAAAATATATAAAATAACTAACTGCAGACAATGATCAGAGAAGTACTGAAAGCTTACTTTTAAAAAAAATGTTTTTAAAGGTGCAGGATAATAAAGGATGGTAAAGCACATTAAGGATGAAGTTGGACACAGTTGGCTGAGAAGTGTGCAGACTACATTGTTAAATGCAAGCTGAAGGGTGATCGGAGTGCAGACAGCAGGTGGCTACAGAAGCAGGTTGTGAAGTTGTCGGGATTGGAATATGAAGGATATTACATTCAGTACACTAAGCTCCCATGCAGCACAGCTTGACTGGAGTTAAAAGGTGATCAGAAAGGAATAAGCAACAGAATATAATTGGCTAAATTATGGATGAGTTCAAATGAGGGAAGGTAACTGTGTTTAACTAGAGGTGAATTAAAATCATGAGTGCCACAGCAGCAATGATTAACTTACATTTCTTAATATTGAATCCATGTTACCTTTAAAACTATGATAAAATAAAATATGAAAACAATCATGTACATTTTGAAAGGTGGCGTGATGAGCTGTGGCAGGTTGTGATGTGCCTGGTAGATATTTTACTTGGTGATTTGTCTTACGAATCCAAGATAGACAGTAAAATGTGTCAACTGATAGCATTGTCAATTTGTAGCAATAGCTGTCAGTTTATCAGACTGACACATAGCCTGACAAGAAATCACTAAGTCCATAACAATCCTGCGGAATAGATACTCCTTTTCAACAAGGCATTTAAAAAAATGCATGGCTATTTCTTTTTTCAAAGATAATTTTTTGCGTACTAATTAAAAAGTATTTACTCGTCAGTTTATCCATTAGGTTTTTGAAGTGCGCTAAACAAGAAATGAATGGAAGCAACCTTGAACACTAATTTTCATTTCTGTTAGTGGTTAAAAAATATGTGTATTTATTATAATCTTGGCCTCTTTCCTTATTGCTGAAATATTTCAAATTCTCTTGACATGCATGCATGCAGTTTTGAAAGTGACTCATATTCCAAGAATATCAATTCAGGAGAAGGACTAGGTCATTCAAGCCCTAAAGGCCATTCCGCAGTCAGTGAGATCGGGGCTGATCAATATACTAACTCCTACGTTGTACCTTTGATGCATGTCCTATTGTTATCCTTTCTGAACAAACTTCTGACATTCTCAGAATCGATCGGTTCAGCATCCATATTCTTTTGGGAGAGAAACTTTCACTACCCTTTGCATGAAATCGAGCTATTTTGTAATTCCAATCCTCAATTATTTAGCCCTAACTTTATGAACCGCAGAATAGTGACAAGTTCAAGATGGGAAGTTATTCAGCCCATCAAGTCTATACTAGCTGTAAGAGTAATCAATTTCATTTCTCTATATAGCTTGCAAATTCTTTCCTCTCAGGTCAGTTTAGTTTATTGTCACGTGTACCGAGGTACAATAAAAAGCTTTTGTTACGTGCAAACCAACCATCAGAAAGACAATACAAAATATTATCCAGCTTTCCTTTGAAACAAATCTGCCACCAACAATACCCTCAACAATTCATTTGTGATCCAAGATTGTCTGTTTCAAAAAGCTTTACCTCAGCTTTCCCAATCTATAACAATGCTGAATTGAATTGAATTGAATTGAATACCTTTATTGTCATTCAGACCTTACGGTCTGAACGAAATTTCGTGCCTGCAGTCATACATACAATCATACAATAAAAAACAACAATAAACACAAATTAACATCCACCACAGTGTATCCTCCAAGCACCTCCTCACTGTGGTGGAGGCAAAAATCTTAGGGTTACTGTCTCTTCCCTCCTCTTCTCCCTCTGCGCTGAGGCAATACCCCACCGGGCGATGGCACAAACAATCCCGCGGCTCACGGAACCCCGCGAACGGGCCGGTTCAAACACCGCGGCCCGGGGTGGTCGAAGCTGCCGCCCTCCAGTCCAGCATACGCAGCCGCTGGCCCGCGGCTGAACCCCGGACTCAGGTCACCAGAACGCCGTCCCAGCCACCGAGCACCGTTCCAGCCCCGAGCCGGATCGCCCTCACGTACCTTATACCAGGAAATACTTTAATAAGTCACTTCTGCACCCACTCTAAATTATTTCAACCTTTCTTAAAATGTCTTCCAGATCTACTGTGACATAACTAACATTTTATGAAGGTTCATCAAGAGATCCTTGTTCTTGCACCCGGTTGCTATCTATAAAGCCCAGGACTCCACATGCTTTTATAATCACTCTCTCAACTGACCCTGCTAAGGGCCATGTGTAATTAATTTAGAATTATGTCCTCTTTTTAAAAAATGTTTCTTCCCTTTCTTTCAACCAAATGTGCTACAATTCACATTATCCACCATTAAATTGTATCTGTTATGATTCCACCAATTCCACCAGTCTGTCTCAGAGACCTTGAACTTTATTAGTCAACTTCAAATTAGGAAACTGTGCCCTCTGTACCTAAGTCCAAAGGTATGTTCTGGCTCTTTATGCGTGGTGCCCAAAACTGGAAAACATTTCCCAAATGTTTCATCTGGATCAAAAATGGAAATTGGGATTATTGAAAGGACACGCACAAATATATATCGTCATATTTTCATTGGCAGCTCTGACTGACTATTTTCGCTTTCTTGTAACTTCATAATGTGAGAGTATTGTTGACACACCATCATATAATCCACATCTCTTATTGTCAGAGAGAAGATGACTTATCTTCTTCAATGCTACAGTCTTTTTGAGGAACTGAGTCCTGTAATGCTCTTACACAGGGAGTTCCAAGAATTTGAAGCCAGCAACAATACCAACAGCAGCTAAAACAGCGGCACCAAATCTGGCTCTGTTGAGCAGCAAAACAGGATGGAATGTAAGCGTCCAATGGCAAGATGGGCCTGTCCCACTTTGTCTAAGTGGGACAGGCCCATAACACTTGGGGTTTTTTCATGATTCTTCCTTAGGAGAGAATGGCCCCAATGTCTGTCCTACACTACTTTCTAATTGGTTTACCTATCTCACAAATGGAAAAACATTATTTGTGGATTTTCTCTTTATGATAAGGACATCATATGATTCTCAGAATGCTGGATTTCCATGTTAATTTTTCCAGCCAGTCTGCATGTTTTTGTTCTCTTGCCAATTTTGCATTTGGCAGAGGTATTCTAGCAAACAGTCTGACATTAATTCAGGATCTATGTCCCTGCCTTTGTGCCTGTGCCTTAATTATAGCTAATGCCACTTTGGTTTTGGCAAGTCACGGAGTTTTATTCTGAAATCGTGCCTCAAGTGCCAGATCTCCAGATGAAGGCACAACCTGCCTTCAGCGAGCAACACAGTACCTCAAGCAGAGAGATGTAGAGAGTTTGTTGCATTCAAAAACATTAGATGTAAAGGTGCGCTTCCATGGGAAGGTGAGAGTTCAGATCTTGAGCGGTATGGTGGCGCAGCGGTAGAATTGCTACCTCATAGTACGAGAGACTTGGATTTATTTATTTATTTTTTTTAAATTATTTTTATTAGAAGTACGGTAAATTACAATAACACACAACACATATATCTTAATACATTTTTTGTACCGCTTCATTTTTTTTTAAAGCTTTAAGAAAAAGATAGAAGTAAGGAAAGTAAAGAAGGTGCGCAAGAGTTGTGAAGTGCAAGAGAGTGTTGGGAAAAGAAAGCCCCTTAGAAAAGAAGTTAGAGAAGGAAGTAAAGTAAGAAAGTAGACCCTAGAAAATAAAGAAAAAGAAAGTAAGGACAATCGCTCTATTATAACATTAAACTCCGCAGAAAGACTACCAACCAAGTCTGTTTTTGTTGTTTTACCTCCCAATGCCAGGTCCTGATACCATTTATTTATTTATTTATTTTAAAAATTACTATTGCACCTCATGCTTGTAATAGGTCCATAAACGTAGACCACGTCTTTTGGAATTGGTTTGCTTTACCTGCTAAGAGGAATCTCATCTCCTCCAGATGTAATGTTTCAAACATATTTGATGTCCACATTTTTATTGTTGGTGTGGGCGCATTTTTCCAGAATTTAAGTATGAGCTTTTTTCCCATTATTAGCCCGTAATTGAGTAAATTCTTCTGATACACGTTTAATTCAGGGATACCTTCCGGTATCCCAAAAATGATCCATTCTGGTTTTGGTACCAGTTTTATTTTAATTAATTTTGAAAAAATATCAAATATTCCATGCCAGAATTTTTGGATTTTTGTACAAAAAACAAAAGAGTGCGCTATGGTAGCTTCTTGACACAGACATTTATCACAGATTGGTGAAACATTAGGAAAGATTTTATTTAATTTAGTTTTTGAATAATATAGTCTATGTAATGTTTTGAATTGGATAAGCGTATGTCGTACATTGATCGAGCATTTATGCACCTGTAGTAAATGATTATCCCAGCTCTCTTTTGAAATTTTTATAGCTAATTCTTGTTCCCAGTCTCTTCTAATTCCATCTGTTGTGGGTATTTCTATGTTTAAAATGATATTATATAAGTACGATATTAAGTTAGCTGATTCCGCCTTTGTCTTCATTGCTTCATCCAGTAAGTCGGAAGGCATATTATGATAGTCTTTTGTGTATTTTTTCAAATAATCACAAATTTGAAGATATTTAAAATATTGGTTATTTTTCAAATTATATTTCAGTTGTAGTTGTTGAAATGATAGTAATTTTCCCACTTCATACAGATCTTCGGAGACTTGGATTTAATCTTGACTATGGGTTCTGTCTGTACGGAGTTTGTACGTTCTTCCCAGGACTATGTGGGTTTTCTCTGAAGACACTGGTTCCCCCCCACACTGCAAAGACATACACGTTTGTAGGTTAATTGGTTTGGTAAAATTGTTCCCGGTATATAGGATAATGCTAGTGTACGGGGATCGTTGGTCGGTGCGGACTCGGTGGGCCAAAGGTCCTTTTTCCGTGCTGTATTTCTAAACTAAAGTAACCTAAACAAAACTAATGTCAATATTTCTTATCACGAGTTGTATTCTAAATACTGCACATATCAATGCTAAATGGTGGAACATTTGCAAGGCATCAGCAGGAAGCTCTACAAAATTGCTCATGTAGATTAATGTAGATAAGGACATTATTGCTATTGAGGGAGTGCAGCGTAGGTTCACCAGATTAGTTCCCGGGATGGCGGGACTGACATATGATGAAAGAATGGATCGACTGGGCTTGTATTCACTGGAATTTAGAAGGATGAGAGGATATCTTATAGAAATATATAACATTCTTAAAGGATTGGACAGGCTAGATGCCAGGAAAAAATGTTCCCTATGTTGGGCGAGTCCAGAACCAGGGGTCACAGTTTAAGAATAAAGGGTTGGCCATTTAGGACTGAGGTGAGGAAAAACCTGTTCACCCAGAAAGTCATGAATCTGTGGAATTCTATGCCACCTCCAGTTTAAATTCCATTTGGAATATTTTGGAGGACCAAGAAACCAAGAAACCAAGAGGCCAATTCACTGGATGTTTTTAAGAGAGAGTTAGGTTTAGCTCTTAGGGCTAAAGAAATCATGGGATATGGGGAAAAAGCAGGACCAGGGCACTGACTTTGGATGATCAGCCATGATCATACTGAACGGCGGTGCTGGCTCAAAGGGCCGAATAGCCTACTCCTGCACCTATTTTCTATATTTCTATGTAAAGACAAAGTAGAGGAAGAAAATCTTGTGAATGCCAGATTCTGCATAAGATCCCCATCAAACCAAGGAACCACATCAAGAGGCACATTTAATTTTGTGTAATATTTCTTATACGCAAAGTACCTTGTGGCTTTGAAAGCTCAAAGAAACATGGATTTATGTGGAAACTTGCATGTTAGACACATTAAAAATATATCACAACAGGTGTGTATCACTGGCAAGGTTAGTATTTATTGCCCTGTAACTGCTTGGCACATGAACCCATTTAAGAAGCCAGATAGGTTATCACATTGCTGTGGGTCAGACTACGTGAGGATAACTGATTTCCTTGCCTGAAGAATTTTATAACAATCCAGTGACCACCCATACTCATTCTAATGTATTTTCTGATTTATTCAATTAACTGAATTTAAAATCCCCAGCTGTTCTCGTGGAAATTTAATGCACATTTCCAGATCATTATTTTGGGTTTCTGTACATGATTCTACCATAACCCTATCTGCAACATTGTTTACAATATCTAACATGTGACATTCTGGCAAGATAGCTACATTTGCGTAGAAAATAAATAGAATAAAATGGAATGTAGCTTTGGCTAACCGAAAAACAAATTGATTAATGAACTTCATAATCACGTATGTTAAAACGTTTGTCAACATATTTGCCTCAGTCTAGATCATCATTCTGTACACCTTGCGTTATTTTTACTTAGGTGGTACATTTCTGTACTAGTATCATTCTGTGAACTTTGGTAAAATGTCACCCCTATGGTAGTTCATCCTTTAATATTGTTCATCATTGAATGCACATAATATTCTCAAGAGTCGAGGAGTCTAATTTTATATATTATGCGAATGCAATTTCCAACAATGGAAAATGTCTTCATCATAAATGTACTATTTTATAGAATCTTTCTTTCCTTCCAGGTGTGTCAAAATATGTGGCAGTTAGTAATGTACGTTTGAAATGTTTATATTATTGTGCCAATAAAACCTAGCATTCAATCTCCACATGGTAAGGTCACACAATCTATATAATATAACAGAGGTAACTATGTTTTAGTTGAGAGATAAAGATTGACCTAAACACAGGGGAACATTCCACTGCTGTGTTCTGAAATTTGTCATGGAATCCTCTAAGTCAGACCATAGTTGAATAACTCAAATGCTACCTCACATAGTTTGACTCCTTGAGGATCATCGTATTTTTCATCCTAAAGTCTTAACACATGATGAGCATTTGACAGCACTGGGCCCTGTACTCACTGGAGTTTGGAAGAATTTGAGGGGACCTCATTGAAATGTACTGAATAGTGAAAGGCTTGGATAGAGTGGATGTGGAGAGGATGTGGAGAGGATGTTTCCACTAGTGGGAGAGTCCAATACTAGAGGCCATAGCTTCAGAATTATAGGATGTTCCTTTAGGAAGGAGATGAGGGATTTCTTTAGTCAGAGGGTGGTAAATCTGTGGAATTCTTTGCACAGAAAGCTGTGGAGGCTGTCAATGGATATTTTTAAGGTAGAGATAAAGATTCTTGATTAGTACATGTGTCAGGGGTTATGAGGAGAAGGCAGGAGAATAGGGTTAGGAGAGATAGATCAGCCATGATTGAGTGGTGGAGTAGACTTGATGGGGTGAATAGCCTCATTCTGCTCCTATCACTTATGACCTCATGACCTTATAAGTCTTGACAGTAAGACTTTAACTGCTGATCTTTTAATTAAATTGAGGGAATAGCATCAAATAGCATCAAAGTCCCAGACCTAAAATCACCAATGAACTGCCATCCCAGATTAAGTGGTCATCTACATTATTTTGAAGAATTTAAAGATGGTGTTGGGTTTTGTTTTGCAACCACATGGCCATGTAAAGAAAGCAATGGTCAGGAATATTAATAAAACCTCCTGGCAATCTGCAAACAACTTCGATTGTTCATCGTCTTTTGTTCATCATTGCTCATTCACTTCTGTGTTTTAATATGTTTTTATTTCTCAGAATCGGACTGCATTTTTTCTTTTTTTTTCATGTTGATATATTAAGGTAAGTTTAGTTTAGTTTAGAGAAATAGTGTGAAAACAGACTCTTTGGTCCACCGAGTGTGTCTTATATGTGGAATATGGAAGGAAACCGGAGCACCTGGGAAAAACCCACACAGTCACGGAGAGATCGTATGAACTCCATATGGACAACAACCGTGGTCAGGATCGAACCTGGGTCTCTGGCACTGTAAGGCAGCAACTCCACCGGTGCGCCACCGTGCCGCCCCGAAAACAAATTTCATTTGTTTGAATACCATCCTTTTTCTGTGATGCAACTATTTGTGATCCATTTCTTTCACTTCATCCTTCCAGCTTCCCAACAATTTTAGTATTATAGCTGTCCGAAATCTACTCTGTATAATGTCACTTGATAAGTGGATTTTACTATAATTATCCACACATTGGTTCAAAGAAAACTTTCTCTCACTATCTCCATTGAGATTGGCAAATAGAAATCTTAACAGTGGAAAGACACAACTGAGGAAATCAAATCTTTCTTCTTCTTTATATCACAGCTGTCGTGGAGCTGGCGTAATACGACAAGGCTTTACAAAAACGATTTGACAGCCATTTCCAACTGCCCTGAATTGCACTGAAAGCATTAAGAGCAGCAGGAACATAGATTTGTATGGTATGTTCAACATTCTGCTTCAACATTACATGCAAATGGCCATAGTGCATGAAGCTGAATAAATGCAAAAATAACTTTAAGACTCACAGTTACATTAACATTTTAATATATGTGTGCCATGATATTCTAAGATAAGATCTTTATTTCATCAATGTAACATATGCTTAAATAAAAATGCCTTTCTATATAAAACATAGACCGAGAATGTTACGTTAGTGACATGTAATTGCTCAGAAGAATAGTATAAACCAATGAAGGGAGGACATTTGCTTGCCATGACTGTGGCCTGTTTCCTTTATCATTGTTATATTTTTGCATATCTTTCATTCATTGTTCTTTATCTCTCTACATCATCGTCTATATCTCTCGTTTCCCTTTTCCCCAACTAGTCAGAAGAGGGGTCTTGACTCGAAACGTCACCCATTTCTTCTCTCCTGAGATGCTGCCTGTCCTGTGTGTTACAACAGCTTGTTGTGTCCATCTTCGGTTTAAACCAGCATCTGCAGTTCGTTCCTACACATATTGAGTAGGTCAAATGGTTTCTTTTAGATTTTTCATTCTTAATTAAATTTTTTACTAATAATATAACCCCAAAGTTATTAATCGTGATTTATCACGTCATGCTCTTTTAGCCCATAATGAGTATTTGGCTTCATCCCTGTTACTCATTGATAATCATTTAGCACCCAATATATTATCATCCAACTTATAGATTGGCATGATATTTTCTCCATAAAGCTAGTCTCAGAGTTTTGCTCTTTGAATGTTGTTCAACACGTCCATGGAGTCAACAAGGATGGTGTAAAGTGAGGCTTAAGTTAATATGAGAAAAGGAAAATACATTTCAGCAATTCAGCCCCAGCTAGTAACGTTAAAAGTCATGTCAGTACATAGTTCTCTGTCCCTTCATTTCATTGATTTTAATAGAATACAATTCAAGGGAGAATAAAATATGCTGAAGTGGCACTACAGAATATTTAGCACATCCAAGGGGGAATGAATTTCTGGGCAGCATTTAAATTGAAGATGCTGTTACAATGCATCCAACTTCATCAACATTGCTCTTGATGAATGTGTGAATATGTGTTATGTTTTTATTTAGGTATAAAACACTGCTAATGTTGGAAATCTGAATTCACATCAGAACCTGGAACACTCATCACATCAGACAAAATCAGATCAGATCTCTCACCAGACTGGAAAATGTTGAAAATGGAATTTATTTCAAATAAGCACAGAGACTGAGAGATGCAGTGGGAGGAAGGGAAAAAGAAAGGTCTGTGAGCGGTTAAAAAACAAATAAAATTCTGTTAAGTTTAGTGCTGAAGGCAAACAAAATGACAATGGAAACAAAAGATAGGCCCTGTGGAGGAGTAAATGGAAGTAGTGGAATTGTTAATAGAATTGTCAATCTCAATCAGTCACATTTTGCTGAGCACCTGAAATTACTGCAAATGATCCTTATTAACCAAACATACCTTTCCCAGATTTAACTCTGTAGCCCTGTGTGTCCTAGAAACTAGGAGTCCATTATCGATGTCAATACAGCCTCAGTTGGTGCAGTGAAGCGATTCTGCAATGACTTGCCCTTGACAGCCTTTGAGAGGTGTCAAAGTTGGGGTCAGACTTCCTTAGGTGGTACGGTGGTGCAGCTAGTGAAACCGCTGCCTCGCAGCTCCAGCAACCTGGGTTTAATCCTGATCCCTTTGTGGAGTTTGTACATTCTCCCTGTAATTACTTGTGTTTTCCCCAGGTGTTCAGCAGACGTTCCTCACACCTTCCAAAGACGTGCAGGTTAGTAAGTTGAATAAGTTATTTTAAATTGTCTTTAGTGTGTAGGTGACTGGTAAAATCTGGGAGGAGTTGCTATAATGTGCAGAAAATTATTTGGGTTTGTAAGTGTATGATCAGTGTAAATGGATGCATGATAGGTAGCGTGGCCTTTGTGGGAAGGAGGGTCTGCTTCCATGAATTGAACAGCTTTGCATGTCATTGAAAATCAAAACTATTTAAAACCAATTTAACATATAAAGAATTATAAATGCACAGTAGGTATATTTCACGTGTCTAAAATATTCATGAGCATTTAAAAGTATAAATGTAAAGCAAAATTATTTTACAAAAATGTGGTAACTTACCTTTCCCTTTGCTTTCATAATCAGTTCCCTCCAAAACCAATGGAACACCATGGGATCTTAAAATCAGTGCCAATAAATGGGAATCCCATGGGTAGGACAGGTTTAGAGGGATATGGGCCAAAAGCAGACAGGTGGGAGTAGTGTAGATGGGACATGTTGGTCGGTGTGGGCAAATTGGGCCAAAGGGTCTGTTGCCACGTTGTACGACTCTATGACTCTAAAAGATCATGCTTCACCACCGGGCTGTGAACTGTTGGGGTTGGTCTTCCACTCAGCCTTGAAAGCATACCTGTGGAAAACCAGCACTTACGATATTTCCAACAACTGAACCCAAGCAGTTTCAAATGCAACTGCTTATAAGCTTCAGCTCAATAATGCGTCTGGGTATTTTGTGAACCAAAACTTGGGTTAGAACAATGTAGAATGTTGAGGGCAGAGAGGTCAGGCCAAGTCTCAAAGTTATATTTAAAATGATAAGTGGCCATGAATTTACGGTCACCTGCAGAATGAACCAGATAGTTCAGTAAAGTGTTTGGTTTCTGTAGATGATATATGCATGTGACTCTTAATATAGTTACCTCATCACTACCAACCACTCCCCATATCACAAGTATAATTACAACCTCCCCACCCACATATCGCTCTCTAGTTTCCGTGACAGACCACGTACAGCTAGTGCTCTCTGTAATGCCACAGTATGAATAAAAGAAGTAAAGTCACAGTGTGTTGATAACACTTCTTTACATGGTGTCAAACCTCTTACCCTTGCGCCTCTTGTTTATCGGTTGTTTCTTTAATTTTGCCCCAGTTTTCTGTTACCCCCTCTTTTTTCCTCGTTATGGCCACTTCTTGCCGCAAACCCGATGTGCTCGTTTTCGATGCAGACATTGCCCATCGATGGGATGTCTTTAGACGTGACTTCGACCACTATGTCACAATCGCTCATCCTGCCGCTACTCCTGCCGTCCAAGCTTCTCTACTCCTTAACCTGGCTGGTCCCGATGCCCTGGCTCGGTCAGACTTCTTCGTCTACGCTGCGGGTGAATCTGTTCGGGACCCGGTATGTTTATTGGCTAAGTTTACCGCGATTTGCGACATTCCGACTAATTGCATTTTAGAACGTTTCAAACTGTTCGGGCGGCGTCAGCACCCTGGTGAATCTGCTGAGAACTATGTTGCTGCACTGCGACACCTGGCCAGACGGTGCCGCCTTGAGACGCTGACCCCCGAGGAGCTGACCAGGGACCTTCTGGTTTACGGTCTCCGCGATGAAAAGCTAAGGGCTGAACCTTTGCGCAAGCCCGACCTGTCTTTTAACGAGGCTATGCATGCCTGCCGTTTAGCCGAAGCCGTCACTTCGGCAGTGTCTCCGGCTGATCAGGACATTAACTTTGCCAGCGTTACCCGCCCTTGGCAGAACCCTACCCCGCCACGACCCCGAGGTCCGGCACTGCTCCCGGGGGACGTACCCAGCTAAGGTGCCTCAATTGTAACTTTGCCACTCATCAGTACAATGTATGCCCTGCTTTGGGCAAAACGTGCAATTACTGCAAGAAACTAAACCATTTTTCTGCTGCCTGCCGTTCCCGTGGGAAGCCTCCTGCTGCTCCAAGGTGTATGTTAAACAACTTGGAGCAAACTGATAGCGAGCTCAGTTCCCAGTACCATCTCAACGAACTCCCTGTATCTGAATCTGGGTCCTCTCAGGGGGAGACCAGCATTTTTTCTGTGTTGGATGCACCTGCAGTGATAACGGACCCTTCAGTTCGTGTAACTGTGCACAACTCGACCTTCACCGCTAAGTTAGATACCGGAGCTGTTGCGAATGTTATGTCAACAATCCTCTTCAATAAGATTATGTCTAATGAGCAAGTTACTTCTGATCGCTCCACTTTGCACGCATACGGGGGAGGGGTTCTTGTTCCTGTGGGAAAGGCAACTCTGCGCTGCAAGATACTGGAGACCTCTCGGCCCCTCACTTTCTATCTTCTCGATTCCAACTGCATTACCCTGTTGGCCAACCAAGCATGCCAGGACCTGGGCCTGGTCTCCTTCCACCGTGACATCCACAAGGTGCAAGCCCTAATGGACCCGTTGGCTGAATATCCTGACCGCTTTGATGACGAGCTGGGCAAGCTGCCCTACAACTACAAGATTGTCGTCGACCGCAAGGTCGAGCCAGTGGTCCGTGCGCCACACCGTGTCTCCTTCGCCATGAAGGAAAAAGTAGAATCGACGCTGCACAGCGTGGTAAAAATGGGCATCCTCAAGGCGGTCAGCGAACCCACCAAGTGGGTCTCCACCATGGTTGTTGCCGCGAAAAAGGACAAAAGCGAAATACGCATTTGCATCAACCCCAAAGACCTAAACCTTGCCATCAAGCGCCCGCACTACCCCATGAGAACAGTAGAGGACGTCGCTGCACAGGTTGGTCCGGCCACAATCTTTTCTGTCCTCGATGCCAAGAGCTCCTTCTGGCAGATACCGCTTGATGAGCATTCCTCCAACCTGACAACTTTCAGCACCCCCTTCGGCAGATTTAAGTTCCTCCGAATGCCATTCGGCATCAACTCTGCCAGCGAGGTGTTCCAACGGACAATGGAGCAACTGTTTGCCGGTCTACCGTGTGCCATCATCGTTGACGACATCCTGGTCTACGGTAAGGATGTCGCTGAGCACGATTTCAACCTCCGCCAAGTCCTAGACCGGGCCCGGAAGATCAACTTGAAACTCAACCCCAAGAAGTGCCGATTCCGCGTCCCGGAGGTCACATATGTTGGACATGTATTCACAGCCTCGGGGCTGAAACCCGACCCACAGAAAACGGCTGCCATCTCCGAGATGTCATCACCCACTGATGTGCCCAGCCTGCAACGTTTCCTGGGCATGGTAAACTACCTGGGTAAGTTCATCCCCGACCTCAGCGAGCTCAGTGCACCCCTGAGGGATTTGATAAAGAAGGACACGGCCTGGGCTTGGTTCCCTCAACACCAAAAAGCTTTCGACATCCTTAAGTCCAAGCTGATCAGTACCCCCACACTCAAATTCTTTGACCTGCAATGTCCCATTATTATCACCTGCGACGCCTCTCAGTTCGGGCTCGGTGCCGCTTGTCTACAGCTCCATGACGGCCTGCAACTGCCAGTCTCCTACGCGTCCCGTACCATGACCCCTGCCGAATAGCACTACGCACAGATCGAGAAGGAGCTACTGGCCGTGGTGTTTGCCTGCTCCAAGTTCAAGGACTATATCCTATGCAACACTTTCACCATCGAAACAGATCACCAGCCGCTTGTCACCATCCTCAACAAGTCGATCCACATTGCCTCATCCCGCCTGCAGCGCATGATGCTGCAGCTCCAGCGTTTCACTTCAACGTCATTTTCCGAAAAGGCAAAGACATGTTCGTGCCCGACACGCTATCCCGCGCCCCGCTAACATCCACCGATCGCCACACCTATGAAATGTCTGACCTGATGGTGCTCAATGTCAATATTGTCCCTTCACAGCAGATGAAGTCCCTGGTCGAGCACACTGCCGATGATCCTGCCCTGCAACAGCTTGCTGCCATCATCCAGCAGGGCTGGCCCGACCGTCGTTCCGCTTTGCCGGCTGGCGCCGTGCCCTACTTCCTGGTCCGTGATGAGCTCGTACTCCATGACGGCGTGGTCGTGAAAGGACACAAGGTGGTAGTGCCTGCTGCTCTGCACGACCACTATTTTCAGGCCGCTCATAACGGTCATCCTGGGGCCGAAGCCACCTTGTCTCACGCCCAGAGCCAGTTCTACTGGCCTAGTATGGCTCAATACATCCGGGAGAGGGTCTCCTCGTGTTCCACCTGCAATAGCCTCGCCCCCCACCAGCAACGACAGCCGCTTCTGCAGCAGGCTGCACCCGAACTGCCCTGGATGGCGGTTGCCACTGACATTTTCGAGTGGCGAGGCAAACACTTCCTGGTACTAGTCGACTCCTACTCCAGCTGGTTCGAGGTAGACCAGCTGCATTCCCTCACCTCTTCGGCTGTTGTCGATAAGCTGCGCCGCCATTTCTCTACCTTTGGCACCCCGGCCAGCCTGCAGTCGGACAACGGCAGCCAATTCACGAGCTCCGAGTTTAGGGCTTTCGCAACCAGCTGGAACATTCGCCACTTCACCAGCAGCCCTGAATACCCGCAAAGCAATGGTCTGGCCGATCACTCCCGGTCACTCCCGCCTCGCTACCGTAGTCGCCTCTGCTGGGTCGCCTCGGTCCTATCTCGTCGACCATGCAGGAACCATCTACCGCCGGTCCCGCCAACATCTGCAGCTAGTCAACAAGCCGCGACCACCACCCGCAGATCCTTTTGTTCCCCCGCTGCAATTTCAGCCTCCAGGCGATGCTCGGCCCACCGCTCCTCGCATGCCACGGTCTCTACCCTCCCAGCTCTATCCGTCCGATCCTCCTCCGGTTCACCCTCCCTCGCCTGCCCGCGCGCAGTCCACTGCGAGCCCCGCATCCCCTCGTGCCCTTCTGCCCTTGTCTTCTCCATCCCCTCCTGGCTCCCCTGTTCCAGTTCGGCCGTCTGCACCTGTTGCCATACTGCCTCCACTTGTTCCTGCAGGGAGGGGAGATGGCGAGATGCGAACCCGGTCGGGACGTGTTGTCAAGCCGCCTGTCCGCTATGGCGATTTTGCTTAACCATTTCTAGCGCATGAGACGTGGTCGCCCTGTCACTACTTTGTTTGTCTTTCATTTCCAAGGGGAAGGATGTAGATGATATATGCATGTGACTCTTAATATAGTTACCTCATCACCACTAACCACTCCCCATATCACAAGTATAATTACAACCTCCCCACCCACATAACGCTCTCTAGTTTCCGTGACAGACCACGTACAGCTAGTGCTCTCTGTAATGCCACAGTATGAATAAACAAAGTAAAGTTACAGTGTGTTGATAACACTTTTTTACAGTTTCCCAGTGTAAGGATGACCTTATGAGAAATATATAATACAAAATTATGTAAATTATACATTTTTCAACATGATAAATTAATATATTTATGTCTGTGCTGGTTTAGACACTACATTTTTTTGCAGTATTTTTGCAGCAATTCTCTACATTGTGTTTTTTTAATTCTCCCTTCCAAGGGAAATCTATTTGACAGAAAGCATTAATTCACAAAACGACAAGGTTACTAGTTTATAGAGTACATCGGCACTCGGTAATAATGCTTTTTATATATATGAGACAATTATTTCATCTTTGAGTTTGATCTTGTTAATTCAGTAAGTAATACCAGGGAATCATAATGCCAGTTTCTCTTTGTTTTTGAACAAAAATATTTTGAGATAGCAACTTCAAGATCATTATTTAGAGTAGGCCCTTGTTAATGTTACTGCTCAAAATCTCAGGGTTGCAATATCTGCTAAGCCTAATTGTATTGTATTGTAATTGTAATTAATTTATTAGCCAACATACAAGAAATTTGATTCGCCATAGTAATCCCTCGCAAAAATCAACGTCACACAACTACATAAAAAATAATATAAACATCCACCACAGAGCACTGTGATGGAAGGCAATAATATATTCTTCCCTCCTTTTCTCCTGTGGTCTGGACAGTTGAATCATCTGCAGTCAGGGCGATTGAAACCCCCACGTCGGGGCGGTTGAAGCACCTGCGATCGGGGCGGTCAAGCTCATGCAATCGGGGCGGTCGAAGCTCCTGTGGTTAGAGCTCCCAAAGTTGGTCCCTAACCAAGGGTCTGCGACCTCCATGATCTTAAGTCCGCAGGCTTCTGCGGTTGCAGCTCCCAAAGTCAATCCCCAGCAAGAGGCCGCCAGCTCTTCGATGTTAGGCCGCAGTGTGGATGGAGATACATTACGGAAAAGTCCCTAGTGTGTGTAGGATAGTGTAAATGTTTGAGAATCGCTGGTCGGCACAGATTCGGTGAGCCAAAGAGCCTGTTTCCATTCAGCATCTCCAAACAAAACTAAACTAAACTAAAACTAACGGAGAGTTGCAATGCATTTCAATCAATCAATCAATCAACCAACCAATCAATCAATCAATCAATCAATCAATCAATCAATCAATCAATCAATCAATCAATCAATCAACCAAGCAATCAATCAATCAATCAATCAATCAATCAATCAATCAATCAATCAATCAATCAATCAATCAGATTTATTCATCACATACACAATATAGTGCAGTGAAATGAATTTTGCCAGCAGCGGTACAATCAAAAAAGAGCACACAATGCACAATAAAAATTTAACACAAGCATCCACCACAGCATTCTTCACTGTGGTGGAACACACAAAGTTCAGTCGGTCCTCCTCCATTGTTCCCCCGTAGTCGGGGCCATAAACCTCCGAAGTCGCTGCTGCGGGCGGCCAGATGTACAGGCCCTCTCGTCGGGACGGTAAATCCCGAATCGGCGCTTCCCTACCGGAGACCACGGCTTCAGGATGTTGTAGGCCGCAGGCTGGTGGTTGAAGCTCTTCTCTAGGGATCCCCGGCGAGGGATCCCGCTCTGGATGGTAAGTCCATGCCGTGCCCGTGTCTAGAAGCTCCGCAGACCTCTTCAGGATGTTATCGGTCACGGGCTGGCAGTCGGAGCTCTTCTCCAGCGATCCCTAGCGAGGAGTCCCAGGCTCCATGCTCCGCGCCTGCAGCTAGAAGCTTCACAGACTGTGGCTTCAGGCAGTATTAGTCCGCGGACCAGCGATCGGAGCACTCCCTTCTGGCGACGCCGGCAAGGGCTCGCCCACTCCGCGATGAAAATTCCACGCTGCGCCCGCTGCTGAAACTCCGGGCCCGACTCCAGGATAGGCCGTACCAATCCATGGTGTTAGGCCACGAGGAAGGCGACATGGAAAAAGTCGCCTCTCCGTGGAGAGGTCATTGTAAATTTATCAACAAATTGATGGTAAAGAAAATAAGTTTAAAAGATGGGGATATAATTTGGCACAGAAGGACATCTAATGGTGTGTGCCATTAAAGAGTGTTGCCCGTGCATGCTGAGGTTTGTACAAAGTTTGAATGGTAACAGAGAGTCAAAGCTAATAATGTTTGGGTAAGGGCATCTGAGACCAGAGTGAACAGGGAAAGCAACTGTGCTTCTCTTTAATCAATCAGCTTGAAGGATTGTGAAGTACAATGGCACGAGTACTGAGAGGAATTATAGAGTGGGTGAATTCAAAGTCAAATCAAAAGCAGGAAGGAAAATAAAGAGGTGAAAAGAAAGTTTCGATTACGACTGGGAGAGAAAGAGACAGACAAGGGAAAATATCGATATATTTCAAACTAAAAATTGCCTTTTACAAAAAATCTCCAGCAACCAGTAAAAGCAGAAAAGCATCCTGTAATTTATATTTTAGCACAAAGAAGTAATACAAAGAAGTTATTTTTGTTATAAAATGGCACCGAGATTTCAATAGACAAAACACAGGGTCAGGATTAAGCCCTGATCTGTGATGCTGTGAGGCAGCAGATCTACTAGGTGTGGTGCTATGTCTCTCTAGATTAAAGTAGAGAAAACATGTTTGAAAATAATGAGAATACATTTAAAAAAGAAAAACCCAAGAATGAAGAAAATAATATATGAAAGAAATCCAGCCATTATTGTGAACCAGCACTTTAACATGGTACCAAGATTTATATAAATATACATGTCGCTCTGTGGCTGCTTACAAAGTATGTGAATCTGAATCTCATTGGATTTAGCTTTGCCCATGTTATATATCTGCATAACAAAGGCCTGGAATTCCTATTACATTGTAGAGCATGCACTGGAAATGATGCTTTCAATTACAATGTGCTGGTAATTCAGGCCAGTTTCATATAGTATAGACCGTACCTGAGTCTCGTGGATGGATCTCGTATTCTGCTTTGCATCATGCAGCCAGCACCAGGTGCTTAGTTTATTCATGCATGTTCATGAATTGTCATTTTAGGAATCAGTACATTAGCTGGTGCAGATTCACTGTGTACCTACACCTCTTAAAGGGAACATACTCATTTTACTTCGGAGTCACGTGAGTGACTACGTGAAGACCCCGCCAGCACGCATGCGTGACATAGCGTCTCACGCAGTGCACAGCGACGGGCGGGAGAACAAGCTCTCCCGCAGCATGTTTAAAAACGGGACCTCCAGGTAAGTAAACTACTCTGAGGTCGTATTTTGGAAATCCTTGTTCTGCTTCTCGTTTCAGCGCAATGAACAAGGGAAGACAACCAAAGAAGGTCGTACCCCGTCCGACTGCGATGACCAGGAGGGTCCCAGCAGTGGGGGGCGACCGGCGGCACCTGGACCGCACACGCTGCGATCCTCAGTCACCGACAATTTTTCTGTACAGCCAAGCCCAGCGCAGCTAGCACCACAGCTCGAACAACCGCAGCGGGCTGGAGGCAAGGCTAAACAGAAGTTGGACCGGCCAGTTTACTCGGACGAGTCCGGTGCGGAAGACTCACCGCCCGAGAATGGCAGAGGTGACCGTTTGGGCCGCATGGAACGGCTCATGGAGCAAATGCTCCAGCGAGACTTGCACCGGGAGATGGGGCAAGCTCGCCAAGGGAGCACAAGCACTCCCGCTCCAGTGCATTACCAGGCACTGGCCATCGCATCACCCTTAGCAGAGAGTAGCGTTGGCGACCAGGACTGGGCTGGTCAAGAACAGGGGTCACTGGCTGAAGAACACGGCAGTGTGCTGGGGGTACAGGATCAGGAAGAGCTGCTGGGAGTGGTGAACTGCTACGCGGCAACACCATGAGCGGGACAGCCGTTACAGCCCAAACTGGTGGCCAGTATTGACTACCTGTCCTTTAAACCACTCCAAGAACAGGTAGTCAATGAGGCATTGGATCTTTACACGCATCCCGAAAATTGCATATCACTCAATGTACCAGCCATTAACAGTCAAATCTGGGGGTACATTGGGCAGGGTATCCGAACCCAAGAACTCAAATTACAAAAAATACTGAAGCTCCTGACGTCGGCTATAACTTCATATGCTCGTTCCGTGGACGGGGTTGACATGACAACCAATCAACAGGGCACCCTGGCTCTGCTGTGCAACACACAGTATGAGATCAACAACCTCCGGAAGGAGGCCATAAGACCTGCCATCAACCCAAAATTTGCAGGACTATGTAAAACGCCAACCTCATAGCCGCAGATCCTGCTATTTGGCAAAGACCTACCAAAGCAAGTGAAAGATCTGGATGAAGAGTCCAAGACATTTGGACTCATGAGGGCAGGCCCCGGAACGAGCAAAACCACGCAACCCAGACGGCACTACCCCTACGCACCCACCAGTAGGCGTCTACTTCATGGTACTGGTGAAATCTCGGTGCCCGCATATCATCTCCGGAGGTCTTTTTTAGGACAGGGCCCAGAGCGGGCCCCATGGAAGATGCGCCACCCCCACACAGAACCACCCCGACAGACAAGGAACTAGAAGCCCAAGAAGTGAACATTCTACCAATAACAATGGAGGTAGGTGGGCCTGGTTCCTACCAGTACATAAAAGGTGGGGGGCCTTTGCTAACAGGGGGGAGGCTACACCTGTTTTTGGAAGCATGGAGAACTATCACACTTGACAATTATATACTAACAAGTACTCAAGGATATAACATTGAATTTATTCAAGAAAGTATGCCACCAGTTCAGCATGCACCCCAAAGGGGATTTACCCTCTCACTAAAAGAAAAACGCGAGGGACAAGCAGAACTGGTGAGGTTCCATACAACGGGAATCATAGAGAAATCTAAACATGAACCTTTGGAATTCGTATCAAATATATTTACTAAAACCAAAAAAGATGGTGGATGTTGCATCATCATTGACTTAACCACGTTGAATACTTTTGTTAGGTATATACCTGTACACTTTAAAATGGAAACATTTGTAACTGCCAAACAATTGATTTCCAAAGGATACTTTATGGCAAGCATCGACTTAAAAGATGCATACTATTTAGTGACCATTCATAAGGATCATCGTAGATACTTAGATATTTAACTGGATGGGGCAACAATGGCAGTACAAATCGTTGCCTAATGGTCTAACATCAGCCCCAAGACTGTTTACCAAGATATTAAAACCAGCCCTGGCAATACTAAGAAAACAAAAACATATTGTCATGGCATATCTTGATGATATTTTGATAATAGGCAAAACCATGGAATTAGCTAATTCAGCAGTATTACCTACTAAACATTTATTTGAAACCTTGGGGTTTGTCACACATCCAGATAAATCTAAGTTGACGCCATCCACAACTATGGACTATCTGGGATTCACAATTAACTCAGTCCACGTGTCTGTAATGTTGCCAAAAGAAAAAGCAGCAGAATTGGCACAAGCCTGTAACAAATTAATGGTTAACAATCAACCAACCATTCGACAAGTTGCAAGAGTAATTGGGAAATTAGTAGCAGCATTTCCTGCTACCCAGTTTGGACCTTTGCATTATCAAAACTTACAAAGAGCAAAGGTGCAAGCGTTAAAACAACATGCAGGTCACTTTGACCGAACCATGAAATTACCAATCGAAGCAATATCAGTTACAATGGTGGAAAGAGAACATTTGGCATAGTTCCAGTCTCATCATTATCAATAATCCAACATTAATAATACAAACAGATGATAGTGCTCAAGGCTGGGGAGCAACTAATACTATATCCAGTACAGGTGGTAGATGGAATAATCTAGAATCATCACTACTACCGACACTGGGTATAAACTATTTGGAAATGTTGGGTGCGTTCTATGAGTTAAAAGCTTATTGTTTAACTATGCACCATTTGCATGTCCGCTTACAGATTGACAATACCACAGTGGTGGCCTATATTAACCATATGGGCGGGATAAAATCGATATCATGTGATAATCTGGTCAACACAATCTGGCAATGGTGTGTCGACAAACATATTTGGCTATCAGCAACTTACCTGCCAGGTAAGCTAAATACAGTGGCAGACACCAGGTCACGCAAATTCAATGATAACACCGAATAGATGTTAAACCCCAAAGCATTTGCTGAAATTACAAAGCAATATGGAACACCAGATATCGATCTCTTTGCATCCCAACTGAATCAGCAGGTACCAACATATGTCGCTTGGGAAACAGACCCTGAGGCAGCGGCAATGGATGCATTCTCGCTGAACTGGGGGAACTACTTTTTCTATGCCTTTCCCCCCTTCTGCCTCATCAGTCGGGTACTACGCAAAATACAGATGGACTCTGCTTCAGGTATTTTGGTAGTACCCAACTGGCCTACACAGCCATGGTTCCCAGTGGTCCTTGACAGGGCCATTGAACCACCCATGACTATTCCCAGCTGACCAGATCTACCGATCCACCCTGTCTCAGGCGAAAGTCACCCATGCCATGACAGAATAAACCTGTTGGGTTGCAGACTCTAAAAAGACCTTTACTGGACCTGGGATTGTCAAATAGGACCATGGACGTGATGACGACATCTCACCGACTTTCCACCAAGAAACAATATCTCTCCATTATCAGAAAATGGGAAACATACTGCTCAAGAACAGGGACAACATACAGATCAACAACCATAACTAATGTACTGGAGTTCCTGTCCAGCCTTTACCACGATGAAGGTCTGAGCTATAGCACTATCAATTGTGCTAGAAGTGCACTGTCAGCCTATCTGGGGCAGGCACCAGGACAACAGGCCATAGGGTCTCATCCACTGGTGGCCAAATTAATGAGAGGGATCTTCAATACGAACCCCCTTAGACCTAGCTACACCAAAATCTGGGATGTCAGTGTTGTCCTGACATACCTAAGGGGATGGCCACCAGCCAGATCCCTCACTCTGGAACAGCTAACCCTGAAAAGGGCTATGCTGATGGCGTTAGTCTCAGCACAAAGGGTCCAGCCCCTTTACCTACTCAGACTGGGCCATATGGTCATAACATCAGACCAAATAACGTTCACTATTCAGGAACTGGTAAAACAGAGCGGACCAGGAACTTCAGGACTCATTATGGAATTCCGGGCGTACCCACCTGACCCCCGTTTATGTGTCATGACACACCTACTACAATATATAAACACAACCAAAGATCCCCGAGGGAGAGAAAAGGTACTATGGGTCAGCTACAAAAAGCCACATGGTCGGGTGTGTTGTCAAACCATCTCTAGATGGCTCAAACAGGTATTGGGAGCTGCTGGAGTGGATACTGATATTTACACATCTCACTCCGCCAGGGCAGCATCTACATCGGCGGCTAACAGAATGGACGTGCCATTGGACCACATCCTGGCAACAGCGGGGTGGTCCATGGAAAGAACTTTCCAAACATTCTACAATAAGCCAATAGTAAACTCTGTTTCATTTGCAGAGAGAATTTTAGACTCTGCAAATATATAATTTAAGCCTGGGGAGCATTATTTTCTTTGTTATTGTTTCAAATAAATATCATTATTGTTTTGTAAACAGAATCATGTTTGATTACGATAACATACTTCCTCCCTTGGATGACTCCGGCAGTGAGTGAAGTATGGACTGTTACACGGTTTGAAATCACAGAGCTTTAAAATCTTCATGTAGTCACTCGCGTGACTCCAAAGTAAAATAGTAAGATTAAACGAGAACTTACCAGTTTGAAGTTTGATCTTTATTTTATGAGGAGTTACGATGAGGGATTATGTGCCCTCCGCTCCCACCCTCAATTATAAAGGTCAACTGGTATCTTAGTTCTCCTTATCTTTACTATGTTTATTTCAATTATTGTGTTGTTTCTGTGATTCCACACCGCTGCTTTGAAGTATGTCGCGCATGCGTGCTGGCGGGGTCTTCACGTAATCCTTCATCGTAACTCCTCATAAAATAAAGATCAAACTTCAAACTGGTAAGTTCTCGTTTAATCTCACTATTTTCCATAACCACTGCTGAAAGTCATTGCAAAGCTTTGAAAATCTTGCATTGGGTTGCAGCAGATCAGGGACGAGAATGGGTATCCTGAATTTCTGATTCTATTCTTAATATCTGATCCAAAATATTATACAGGAAGACAGAGGTCCTCTGCACACTTGCCCCTCCAAAATTATGGAGCTTTTGGATGGCCCAATGGCAGAGCAGACGTTTTACTGTCTTTATTCCAAAGATGTGCAAGTTAATTGATTTCTGTAAATTGTTGCTAGTGTGTAGGATAGAACTAGTGTATTGGTCAGCATGGGCTTGGTGGGCCTGTTTGCATGCTGCATCTCTAAACTAATCTGAAATCATGAAACATTTCTGACAGATGGTATCTAAGGCTCATCAGGCCTAGATTAGATTAAGTAATATTTAGTTACTTGACATGTATGATCAAGGATAGTGAACACATTAACCAATCCCATATCCCAGTAGAGCACTATTTACATAATCTGCTCCAAACTAGAAACTCCATTGCTCATCTAACAACAGTTTCTATCAATCAGCACTCCTAGTTAACAGTCATATTGCCCATAACATTCATGCATTTTCCACAATTCCAACAATGACATATTTTTCTCAAATCTCTCAGCTTGTAGTGTAAATAGCTCGTTCTAAGCTCCCCCCAGTTTAGTTACAGTCAATAAAATACTGAATCAAGCATTTGAGCAACTAAACTTTATTTTGAAGAACACAACAGTTCCCCTCTACTATACCTAACCATTGCGGGTTCGATCCTTGTATCTGCTTGGCCAAGCCTTTCCAGCCTTGTGCAAGCAGAGAGACACCAAAAGGTCATGCAGTCCCAAGCGTTCTTCCAGAAGATCGACATCGGAACTCGTGGGAGCTACCTTTTATAGGTCCACGAACCTTGAGGGGCCGAACCACATGGGGGTGGTCCCCTTACAATCCAAAAATAGATATCGATTAACACAGTGCATGATAGACAGTTCCCTAACCCAATAACACAGTAAACTAATACAATGTATCTGCCAAAGTTTCTAGATGGAAGTTAACAGAGATGTATTATGCAACATGTGCCCTGAGATACAGGCAACCCAGACAAAGCTCAACATCTTAACCAGTCAACAGCTGTCCAAATAAGGCTTTGCAACATTATTTACACTATGTATATCTGGTTTGCAGTTTTCTTCAGCCAATTCATTTTGAAGCCTCTCTTCCAGAAACAGTCATAACAGGACCACAAGCAAAGCTCCGGCCTCAGTGGAAAAATGCTGCTTAAAGCATTCCTGACAAAGGCATGATAAATGTCCTGAACTTTTCCCAGCATCTACAAAATCTGGAAGTTGTCAAGCAGATGGCTTTCTAATAGGACCACGTTTCCTATGTATTGTTTACTCAACGTCTCAGTGGATGGACATGACTGAACTGACAGGGCAAGTATCGGCGTTACAGAAAAATCAATGTCAATAACTATGTAGTGTGTGCACAGTGTGTTCAAAGCTGTACAATTTAACCGTCAAGCGACAAATTATACTGTGATAATCTGATTTCCATTTGCGATTGAAATACCAAGCAAATCGACATCCACCGCATCAGCAAATGCTACATTACACAATCTAATTTCTGGGCTCCATTCTTTTGATCTTGTAAATGCAGATTAAATACCTATGGGATGCCTTCCCATCAGAGCGTGTGATGTTCAATGTCTAACTGGAGCTAACAATGTACTCAGCAGTCTGCAGTTACTTCCTGAAGACTTGTCTAACAATCTCCTTTCCTGGATTGATGCCGATGAAACCACACCACCACTAGTTCCCAGTGGTACTGAAGGAGCAAAATGATTCACAACCATCGCACTAAAAGGCTGAGTTAACTCTAGACAAGGTTATTGAGCTATATTACCTCACCCCAGATCAACAGGTCTAAATATGCTCTAAATGCTGAACTCCTCAATTTAACTGCAGCATGCGGGTGGCACGGTGGCTTAGCGGTAGAGTTGCTGCCTTACAAAGCCAGAGACCCGGGTTTGATTCTGACTACGGGTGCTTGTCTGTACAGAGTTTGCACGTTCTCCCCGTGACCACATGGGTATTCCCTGGGTGCTTCGGCTTCCACCCGCGTTCCAAAGACCTACAGGTTTGTAGGTTAATTTGGTTTCAGTAATAAAAGTAGACCTGATCAGCCAAATGGTCTAATTCTACTCCTACTCCTTATGACCTTATGATCTTGCCAGGCATCACCAAGGCCATTATGAGTTTGAGTTTAATTTATTGTCACGTGAAAAGCTTTTGTTGTGTGCTAACCAGTTAGTGCAAAGACAATGTACAGTGTACAGATACACGATAAAGGGAATAATGTGAATTATGTTTAGTATAAGATAAAGCCAGTAAAATCTGGTCAAAGATAGTCTGTGGGTCTCCAATGAGGCAGATATTAGTTCAGGACTTCTCTTCAGTTGTTGGTAGGATGTTTCGGTTGCCTGATAACAACTGGGAAGCAGACCATCTCTGATTTTATCACTTCCGGCTGTCTGCCATCCACTGCCTCCAACCTTATCATTCCCCAGCCCTGCATAGCCCGGTTTTATCTTCTCCCTAAAATCCATAAACTAGAACTGCCCTGGCAAGGAAAAAAAAGTAAGTCTGAAGAAGGGTTTCAACCCAAAACGTCATCTATTCTTTTTCTCCAGATATGCTGCATGACTCCAGTTACTCCAGCATTTTGTGATCTTCTTTGGTGCTAACCAGCATCTGCGGTTCCTTCTACACATAATGTCGTCACCTGTTTGTTTGGTGGAGCAGTAGTGTTTATCTACATATAACTGGGCTTACCTACTCCTGGTGGACTATTGCAAACTCATCCGCCTGTTGTGATCTCTTACCATTGACCGATACTGCCGACAGAAAATGTCCCTCACACCCAACCCAAGTTTCACCCATTCCTTCTGTCCAGAGATGTTGCCTGTCCCATTGTGTTACTCCAGCATTTGTATCTATCGTCCTGACTCCGATCTCTGTACTCCCAGATTGGTGTTATCTGCTGCAGGCTTTCCCTGTCAACAGACAGGCAGCCTCCCAGTCAGTCCACCCATTGAACAGGTAACGTGCAGTAAAGTAATGTTAAAGAAACCCAGAGTTCATTTCTTTAGGGTATCCAGGAAATGTATTTCGAGATTATTCCGATACAACTCCTCGTCAACTCCCAATCCTGCTTCAACCTAGTTTTTCTGTAAATGTTGCGACCTCATATTCTGTCGGCAGCTGGCTTCTTTTACATCCTGTTGAATTCCTGCCAGAATGGATGGAAAATTGGCCAAGGGGATTAAATCATGCTCATCCATTAACATGTTTCCATTTCAACTTACATTCACTAGAGAGAAATGATTTTTTCACTCCATTTATGTGCGGGAAGTTATAATTATTGCTTTGCCATTATATTTTGATTACCCAATGTTAAACTTTGAATGAGACTGTCAGTGATGATAGGCATTGTTCAATCAAGGGAGCTTCAACTAGATATCGGGGTGCACCCCTCTCTTTCTTCCCTGTGATGTTGCTGCTGAGAACAGTCACCATTTTTACTGCATGTTTAATGCAGCAAACAAGGCACCTGGGCGGTAGTTTTAAGGAATAGGCCAAAAATGGAGAACATAGAAGGAATACCAAATGGCACGAGAGTTTTTTATAATGCAATGTGTATTCACAGATCCCAGGTAAAAGGTCAATGTACAGATCATTTTTCTAAGCATTGGGCTAAGATAGGATATGATCAGCTTTACATTCAACACTCCATTAAAGCTCCAAAGCCTGGAGAAATAAATATTAACAATGTTTGGGAATGATGATTAGCGATGGAGTAGGATAAAGGAAAGACTGTAATGCATGACTGGCATGCTGAAGCCTGTTGTCACATTCCTTGTTATCGGCAACGAAACTGCAAGCACATACAATCTGTCAAGATCCTCAAACTTCAGTTAAGTGCTAAAGGATGCTCTTGTGCACTGTACTGAACATTAACTACATAGCTGAAGGACTAACTTCAAATGAAGTTCTTCATCTCAACGATCTGCATGTCACAACAACATGAAAGTAGATTGTTGCAATTTGTTCTGTAATAATTACAGTAATAATATAATTACTTTCATTGTTGAAAAATAACCCAAGAATCAACAATGTAAAGGAAAACATGGAGAATGCTAAATAGGTGAATTTGTGCATGGCAGAGATAGATTTTTGGGTGTTAAGTGAATCACAGAATATGTGGTTAGTAAAGGGAAGTGGAATTCAGGTAGAGGATAAGCCGTGATCTTATTGAATAGTGGAGTGGGCATTTGAGTCTGAATGACCCAGTCTGGTTCTGGGAAGTTGAGGGGAAGGAGGCCGCTTCTAGAAAGGGATTCCGGACACTCATTGGTCTGAGCTGCAATTGATGAAAAAGGGGTAAGATATAGTGAGTGAAAGTTTGGGAGATTTACCAGAACCAGAACCAGAGAAACATACAAATTTGGGGAGATTGTGGGATTGGAGGAGGTTACTGAGGTAGAAAGGGTAGAGACCTGATTTAAGGGTTTAAACACAAAAACTAGAATTTTAACTAGTAGGATTGAGTACTCAGGTTAGCCAGGAATGTGGTGAGTGATTTTTATCCTGGCCACAATATTTAAGGCAAGATAGACACAAAAAAGCTGAAGTAACTCGGCGGATCAGACAGCATCTCTGGAAAATGGAATGCATGATGTTTCAGGTCTTCAGTCTCAGCTCGAAACTCCACCTATTCCTTTTCTCCATAGACTGAGCTTGCCCCCACATTGATTGTATCTCCCAGCTGTGACCTTAAATGTGATCATTATGGACTTTGAGATAAGTTGATGCCTGTATTGAAATAATGGATTTTCAAAGCTAAATAAAGCAGGTAGAAGCAAAAGAAGTAATAGGCTGCACTGTTTACTGTTGTTATTCTCCCTTTCAGCTGCATTGAGATAATAAATAGGAAAAGCAAAAAACTAGCAGCATGCGGGAGCAACATCGATTCACAATTAATATTTTTTTTTACAATTAACTGGTGCTCACGAGACAATGTACATATTTTCTATTTCATTTTATGACATTATCTCCAACCAACATACATATTTAATATTGTTCTCACAGCCTTCTCTGTCCAAGTGATTCCTTCCAAGCCGATAAGGGCTAACTCACTCTTTGCAAGGGAATTTAGACAGATAAGTTGAGTTGAGTATTGGCCAGGCATTTCTACATCAGTTAAATGCAGCATCAGCAAGAACGCAGACAGGGGCAAAAAGAGATTGATGGAGCGAAGATGTGTTGAATTTCCTCTTCATTGTATCTGGATAATGGTAATAATTTTGTTGCAGATCTGGTGAGGGTAAGTTGCAGTTTTACTCTGAGTGCCAAATGGACGGAGTGATGGTGGAGCCACCATATCTTTTACATGCTGCCTGACGTCCGTGTCCTTTGCTAAGAAGAAAACAGGGCAGGTCCAATGTTCAATTGTTCAAGGGTTTATTTATTGTCATGTGTACCAGGTACAGTGAAATACATTGCTTTGCATACAGCTCAGCGAAACTATCCCCGTACATCGCCTCAGTCAGTACAGTTTGCACAAAACAGACCACTGAGTCCATATGCAAGAGGTGCCATTTTGGCACCATTTTACACATATGGCCACAAAGCCCGTTGCAGCCGTCACCTCAGAAGTTTTCTGTTCTACTTATTCATCACCCACCATGGATACATTTTTATTTTCCAATTTTCACTTTTATTATTCACCAGTCCTTGGATTCCAACAAAGTTGCCCGATGATGGTGAGAACTTTAGTCAGAGGGTAGTTAATCTGTGGAACTCTTTGCCACCTCGGGCTGTGGATGCCAATTCAGTGGATATTTTTAAGGCAGAGATGGACAAATTCTTAATTCGAACGGGTGTCAGGGTTATGGGAAGAAGGCAGGAAAATGGGATTAGGAGGCAGAGATCAGCCATGATTGAATGGCGGAGGGCGGAGTAGTATCAATGGGCCAAATGGCTTAATTCTACTCCTATAACTTGTGAACATGATCTCCTGAGATTCTTTCAATAAATGATTTTAGCCTCCACACTCACAGGAGCGTCAGACGTTGGATTGGAGAGCAAATGGGGTCATTGCTATTGTCCGGCACTCTCTAAAACATGCCTGCCAGTGGCAAATGTGGACAGAAAGAAATCTGAAACAATCTGCTGAGACCTTCCACAAACCTTCCATTTAGGCAAAATTGAGGGCTTTTTTGTATGGTATGTGCCGGTACAATGTACCAGTGCCTCTAAAGTGTTATAAACTAGATTTTCCAATGTTTAGAATTTTTTATAATACAAAAAGATTACTAATGTTTAAAAAATAAAATGTATTAAATAATTTTGGCAGTTGGGCCCTTAAATGGCATAAGTTGCTTATAGGGCAATGATCCACCATAGATATCAATGGTGATATGCATAACATCAACTTTTGTCTACAAAAAAATGCACTGGGTGCACTTACAGATAAAACATATTTACGAGTGAATGTTTAACATTGTGAAAATACAAACCTGTCAGGGACTTTATCTCAAGATTGTTCAGATAGTGTGCAGTTAAATGATATATATCTAAAGAGAAGCAATATCCCAGAACTTATAACCAAGAGCTAAGTTGTCTGCACTTGCCACTGGCTTACTGAGTGAAAGCCTGTTCTCACGGTGCGACCTGACCCAAGACTTAACAAGAGTTTAACATCTGGGAACCTCCTGCGATAACAGTACGGCATTCGTGGACCACCGAGGACCTCCGTGGCGCTATCGTGTAACTTTGTAAGGTCGGGAGAAAATTCAAACATTTTTGAATTTCTCCAAGAGTGACTTGAGCACTTTTTGGTGAGCGTTGCAACATTGTATGAAGCAGATGCCAGTGCGATACCCGTGCGATATCCGTAATGACTCTTGCGGGTACCGTGGGAACTCCTGCGAACGGTAAACCCGGAAGCTTGACAGAGGGGACATAAGGTGAGTAATAGGTATTAAAGGGGGCTTGGGGTGTGGAGGAAGGGAAGGGTGGGGGGGGGGGGGGGGGGGGGTGCTCGGGGTGATTACAATGCTCTCTGGGGTGCGGGAAGAAGGGTCTCGAAAAGCAACTCGCCGCTTTGCTCATAAGACAAATTGCTTCGATTTGAATCTCCCCGCAGTACAAGGAAGTAGAGGCAAGGTTGCGCCGTGTGTTGGAAGGAACTGCAGATGCTGCTTTAACCCGAAGATAGACACACAAAAAACTGGAGCACTTCATCGGGTCAAGCAGCATCTCTGGAGAGAATGAATAGGTGACGTTTCGGGTTGGGAGACCCTTCTTCAGACCCGAAACTCTCGAGCCGAAACGTCACCTATTCATTCTCTCCAGAGATGCTGCTTGACCCGATGAAGTGCTCCAGTTTTTTGTGTGTCTATCTTCGGGTTAAAGCAGCATCTGCAGTTCCTTCCAACACACGGCGCAACCTTGCCTCTACTTTCTTGTACTGCGGGGAGATTCAAATCGAAGCAATTTTTCTTAAGAGCAAAGCGGCGAGTTGCTTTTCGAGACCCTTCTTCCCGCACCCCAGAGAGCATTGTAATCACCCCGAGCAGCCCCCCCCCCCCCCCCCCCCCCCCCCACCCTTCCCTTCCTCCACACCCCAAGCCCCCTTTAATACCTATTACTCACCTTATGTCCCCTCTGTCAAGCTTCCGGGTTTACCGTTCGCAGGAGTTCCCACGGTACCCGCAAGAGTCATTACGGATATCGCACGGGTATCGCACTGGCATCTGCTTCATACAATGTTGCAACGCTCACCAAAAAGTGCTCAAGTCACTCTTGGAGAAATTCAAAAATGTTTGAATTTTCTCCCGACCTTACAAAGTTACACGATAGCGCCACGGAGGTCCTCGGTGGTCCACGGATGCCGTACTGTTATCGCAGGAGGTTCCCAGGTGTCAAACTCTTGTTAGGTCTTGGGTCAGGTCGCACCGTGAGAAAGCCCTTTAAGAGGTGTTCGCATGTGCTGTCCCAGTTAGCCTGATACTGGTGGCAGGTCCAAGCAAACTTAAATACGCTGATGGAGGGCTGGTTGGATGAATTGGTGAGGAATATAGATCAAATCTATCCACAAAATTGCAGAATAAACTTTGACAATCGACGAATACACTGCAAAATGTAATGTTTATGAAAGTCTCGGATGTTCGATAATATTCATGGACATTCCAGAACTATTGAAAACTTAAAACTATTTTAAAAAAAAGGGAAAATATTAACACATTTACAAAATGATCAGTAACGATTAAATAATTTAAATATGAGGTGGCTCAGCGATGGAGTTTCTGCCTTTCAGCGCCAGAGACCTGGGTTCGATCCTGACTACCAGTGCTGTCTTTATGGAGTTTGTACATTCTCCCTGTTGGTTTTCTCCGGGTGCTCCGATTTCCTCCCACTCTCCAAAAACATACAGATTTGTAGGTTCATTTGCTAGGTAAAATTGGAAATTGTCCAGAGTGTGTGTAGGACAGTGTTAATGTGCGGGGATTGTTGGTCGGCGCAGACTCGGTAGGCCGAATGGCCTTTATTCACACTGTATCTCTACAATGTAACAAAAGACCAGGTTAATTAAAACAGTGCTTCTATCTTTCACAGCCTGAGTAACTACTGGGGAACTTCCAGAGCTTTGTGTTCCGTTACTGAAAGGTCCAGCGGGATGTTGACATTGAACTTTGAAAAAATACTGTAGTGGGCTGACAGCATTCATGCGAAAATCTTAAATTTTTGAGGAAACTAAAAACATCCTTAGGGCTACTGTTGAATGACAGGGCAATCCATGCCATTTGACAAAATATAATGAATACAAAACCATAGCAAACACCTATTCTCCTTCATTAGCCTCCCTGATGAGTAGTCATGGAGATTATTACTCCTAGCTGACTAATGGACCTGGCTTCCTACTTCTTTTCATTTTCCAGAGTCCCTCTAGCTGTCATCACATATTTTAAATGTATTACTTTGACCCTTTACGGTTCATTTCCCTCTGGAAACACTGCTTGATAGTGACATCGGATTGAAATTGCTTTTATAGAAAAGTGACAGAATCCTCAACCAAAGTACATTTCCCAGCAGAAGCCAAAGCACATTCTTAGAACTGACAAATCTCCAAACTGGCCCATAGTAGACAGTCAGAATGGATCTCGCTGTGGAGAAGGGCATTAAACTGCAGCTTAGGTATTCTCCGAATTACACAGTCGGGGTGCTGGAGGTGTGAGTAATGAATCAATGGAGTTGGCATTGTCTCATGCAGAGAGATGGTTAGTTTCATAACAGGCCGCATACAGTATACTAATATTGTGCATTTTAAACCTGCTTCATTAAAACTTGGGTAATATGCAAAGTTTGAATATAAATGGGAGCCATTCCTTAAATGTATAATGCAATCTTAATCCTGTCCAAAAAGAACGACTCTGGGAATGTTCCCATCGTGATCTTATTGAGAGACTGCACCTTGCTGAAACTAGAGTGCTAAATTGTAAAACATTTCCACTCTCTTTTGTTGACACCCTCTCTCTACATTGCGTTGAGTTCATGCTGAATGCTTACTATTCTGAAGACAATTTGTCTCTTTCCACAAAACTAATGCTGTCATTTCTTATAAAGAATATGGTTTTCTGCTGTTATCAGTTTTATTGATGTCAAGTAGAGAATTTTCATTTTGTGAATGTGGTCAGATTATTTTGATGCTACGATTAAGTTTAATGCTGGCACACATCAGCAAATGTGCAATGTCACAGACTCAACGAATGAGTGGAAAATATCAGAATAATGTTTGCCCTTGTTAGTAGGGACAGAAACTGGACCATCTTGAACTCTTGAACCTTGCAGTACATCACCATAGACACTGATGTTTTGCTATATTGCATTAACAGCTGAATCTCAGAAGCAATGTAGATAATCATCTTTTAAGAGTTTTAATGAGATCCATAATGCCTGGAGGGAGTTTTTTTTTTATAGCATGTTCATCGTAACCTTGATGATTAAATCAAAAGACCCTCCAGCAAAGTACCAGGTCTATGCAAGCTAACTGAACAAAGAATTCTTATTAAACCTTATACAGGGTGTGTAACGAACCCACAGGTATAGATTTTGCACATGGAATTTTAACGCCAAGTCTCATTAGAACACAGGACACTACAGCACAGGAATAGGCCATTCGATCCACAACAGCCATGCCAAACATGATGCCAAACTGAACTATTCTCTTTCTCCACATGATCTGTTTCTCTCATAACGTCATCAGGAATAGCAGTAGAATTAGGCCATTCGGCCCATCATGTGTACACTGCCAATCAATCAAGGCTGATCTATCTCTCCCTCCTAAGGCCATTCTCATGCCTTTTCCACATAACCTCTGACACCTGTACTCATCAAGAATCTATGTATCTCTGCCTTATAAATTCGTCCAATGAAGCCTCTTTATGGGATGTATCAAGATAAAATATGAATAAATCAAATTGTTTGGTTTTATGTGCCACAATTCCCATTTACTTCAACAAATACTGTATAATTCTTCTGAGTCATTCAGCAATAATGGAATTAAATTGAAATCTAAAGAGATAACTTCTGTTTGATAGTGAATGAAATTGTATTTGAATTAACAAGAAATAAACAATATTTTGTCATGCACTGTTGAAACAAGATAACTTACAAAATGGGCATGTATTCTCACCCACATTTCATTTCAAAACCTTGTTTTGAATCTAAAAATGGTCAAGTGGTAACTTTTTTTGCACTTTCATTGGTCTTCAGGGGAAAAATGCTCCTGGTGCCAAAAATTGTTAACATTATCCATATAACCCAAAATCATCTGACAGGGGCCGGCACAGTGGCACAGTGGTAGAGTTGCTGTCTTACAGCACCAAAAATCCCGGTTCGATCCTGAATACGGATGCTCTCTGTATGGAGTTTGTACATTCTCCCTGTGACCGAATTTGATTTCTCTGGGTGCCCCGGTTTCCTCCCACATTCGAATGACGTGCAGTTGTGTAGGTTAACCGTCTTCTATAAATTGGCATGAACTCGATGGGCATAGGGGTTCTTTCCATGCTGTATATCTAAAGCTAAAACTAGCCTTTGGTAGATGACTCCATCAGTTAGCACCATTGGGGCATCTTTTCTGCTGGTGAATTTGTGTTCCTTTAATCCAAGGGGCTATTACTTCTATTTATGTCTATCTGAATATTAATGTGATACCTTGTTAAATATCCATTGAGTGTTGAACACAAATCTCATTACATTCTTCAACCCACGTTGTTATTCAATAAGCATCATGATTAAGTTAGCCAAAGATAATTTGTCTTTAAAAAATTCAAGCTGGCTCACATTTAATGGTCCATAATTATCCAAATTCCAATTATTGTTATGAATTGAGATGAAAAATATGCATGAAATAATATAACAATGTTCAAAAGGTGACAGTGTAATTTTCTGTGTTTGTTTGATGTGCTACCTATTAGATGCTGCAGAAAACATTAATGTAAACTATGTAGAAAATGTTCTTCCATGGAATAATCTAAATGCAAGGGGACCTTGGGATAATATACAGTGTTGATTAGATATTTCTAATACTGCTCAGCAGCCAGATTTGTGGAGAATCTGACACTGATCTGCTTAAAATGAAATCATAAAAGACTTAGTGTCATCTGTGACTCATTTCGTAAAGCATGTGTTGACATTTTGGAAGGATGCATGTTTAAGAGCCATCCCATGAAAAAAACATTTATTCTGAATCTGTGTGCTGCTCGAGTGACTAGTTATTAGCATGATGTCTTATGGACAAGGCAATAACAGTGAAGCTATATCTAGTCACTTTTAGAACAGGCTGGAAGATACTATCTTTGGCACTAGTTAACCCTCACCATACCTTGTACATGATTGTTTCATACATGATTGGCAATAAAGCATTTTGGGATTCCTTTATGGTGCTTAATAAATCTTTTTATTTTACATAGTCCTCTTTTGAATCAGCCATAGAACTATTCCCCTTGCACCGTCCTATGCAATTGCATCCCTGCATTGCTATAATTTGCCATAATTGAAGATTTCAAATATCCTTTCAGGCCATAGATCATGTTAAGTGGTAGTTAGTCAAGCCATAATTGTTCCCACTCACCAAGTGAATGATTCACACATCCTTGCTCAGATGACAACATAAACTAACAAGCTCTGGTGCCTGAATTGAGGGCATTGCCCTGAGTTGTTGAAGTTGTCTATTTAATAATAATAATAATAAATTTTATTTTCGGGCGCCTTTCAAATCTCAAGGACACCTTACAAAGATTAACAGAAGAGAAAAAAACATATAGTCGGAGAAAAATAAATAATAAGGGCATCATCAATATACAAATTAAAGATAGAAATCGCTCCAAAGACACAAAATTAAAAAAAATCAAAAAACACAATGTGAAGAGAGAGCAGCAGCAGCTAAAGCGCGCCAGCGTCCACTCTCTCTTCCGACAGCCATCTTGGACACAGACTAACATAGTAACTACACACAGAAAAATCATCCCCCCACAATGGTTACCACTGTGGGGGAAGGCACAAAGTCCAGTCCCCAACCCCAGGGTCCAATATTTAATGAAATATTACATTGGAAAAGACATGTGTGTTTAGGTGACTAACCCACAAACTGCCCTCTTCCCTCTTCCCTTTCTTCCCCCACCATTGCCCCCACCTGCCCCCTCCCCCTCCCCCACACTTTCCCTCGGCTTAAAATCTGACGGGCAACGAAAATGACGTCGAAAAGCCTCTGTGGCAATTGCAGCATGGACGAGTCACTGCCAAAGATCATAGAGCAGATTCACGTCTGACTCCACTAATGCAGAGCGGCTATGGAAGTTGGTAAAACTGGTACTGACAGCAGTCCATGTGAAAGATCAGCACCTACCAACAATGAAGGCACTATGAAAGCAGCTGCCGCAAGCCCTTCCCACAGGACGGGGTCGGCATTAAAACTCAAAAGTGAGTTACTGATTTAATAATGTTATATGTATAAATAGTTCTTACATTCAGGAACCTGGTTAATTAAGTGGTGGGATTATTTCCCTGTCTTAACTATGCCTTTGCTTTAGCCGGTGGTTACATCCATTCCATCCCACCCTCGCAAAGATGTGAGATTTCATTAAGTGCACACTTGGATGAATAGATGCAAGAGGCATGCAAGAGTCTTACATGCGCGCAATACATGAAGCCGATGAAATGAGACAACTGTCTCACCAAAGATAGAAACAAAATGCTGGAGTGACTCAGTGGGACAGGCAGCATCTCTGGAGAGAAGGAATGGGTGGTGTTTCGGGTCGAGACCCTTCAGACTCAGTCTTCAGGTCTGAAGAATGGTCTAGACCCGAAACATCTAGCCTGTTCCACTGAGTTACTCCAGCTTTTTGTGTCCATCTTCGGTTAAAATTGGGTAAAATTGGGTAAAAATTCGGTTAAAAGTTAAAATTGATTAGAGATTATCAGTTGTTTTGTGGGTGGGAGTTTATGTGCGTTACGCAGGCAACCAGATGGTATTACTGTGTTTAAACAATAAATAAAACATACTTCTTGTTGTAAAGGGGGGGGGGGGGAGTTGAGGGGGCAGTGGGAGGAGATAAAATAGTAAGATTAAACGAGAACTTACCAGTTTGACGTTTGATCTTTATTTTATGAGGAGTAACGTTGAGGGAATACGTGAAGAACCCCGCCAGGACGCATGCGTGTCATTCTTCAAAGCAGCGGTGTGAAATCACAGATAACTGTAATGACTAAACATAGTAAGATTAGAGAAGAGATACCAGTTCAGGATATGATCAAGGGTGGGAGCGGAGGGCACGTATTCCCTCAACGTTACTCCTCATAAACTAAAGATCAAACTTCAAACTGGTAAGTTCTCGTTTAATCTTACTATTTTACTTCGGAGTCACGTGAGTGACTACGTGAAGATTTTAAAGCTCTGTGATTTCATGCCGTGGAACGAGTCCATGCATCACATCTGCCTTGATTATGGGGAGAATAGAGTTAACATTATTAGACATCAATACAATATTGAAACCCAACGGTAAAAATATTAACACCAATTATTGCCCCTATTTATGGGGTAAATTATATTACAGAACTTAAAGTTGTTTCTGCAAATGTTCCAGGTTCAATGACTGGTTTGTTATAAAGTCGTTGGAAAGTTTCCTCCGTTGACCATCAAGCTGTCTTGAGGGTACACAAAATTGCTGGGGAAACTCAGCGGGTGCAGCAGCATCTATGGAGCGTAGGAAATAGGCGACGTTTCGGGCCGAAACCCTTCGGTCTGAAGAAGGGTTTCGGCCCGAAACGTCGCCTATTTCCTTCGCTCCATAGATGCTGCTGCACCCGCTGAGTTTCCCCAGCAATTTTGTGTACCTTCGATATTCCAGCATCTGCAGTTCCCTTTTGAACAAGCTGTCTTGAGGATTTGGTCCATAGGTACGTCCAACTTCATAGCTGCCGATGTAGCTGCAGCCCTGGTGGAGTGAGATTTAAAATGCTAGTGTCCACTCCAGCCTTTGTTAGGACCTGTTTAGCCATCTAGAGATGGTCTGGACTGTCACTGTTTAGAGTGGCTGTTAGTAGCTGATTAAAGTGACATTTCTTCCCTCTGATGATCTTAGTATACTTCATATATGATAGTAAGTGTGTTACAATACAGAGATGACCATCTGTAGGATAGGCCCTGAATTCTGTTTTTTAGGCCTGCTGACCCGTCTGTTCTGTATGACTATACATTGATGTGAAAAGTTAAATTTCCAGATGAAATAATCATGTTGTCCAACCTTATTTTCTGTAGTGACTGGACCCTTTGTGCCGTGACCAAGGCCATCAGCATGACTGTTTTCATAGTCAGTTTCTGTAGGGACAGAGTTGTAGCTGGAGACCAGTTTCTTAACATGGTCAGTACAATGCTCACATCCCATATTTGGGAGTACCTCGTTCTTGGGGATTAACATTAAAAATGCCCCTCATGAGTTTGGTTACCAGGGTGTGTCCCAACAGAATGCCGCTCTGTTCCTTGCCACAGGTATGTTGACAGAGCACTTCTGGCGCAGTTGATGGCACTATGACTGAGCCTCTCATCGTAATGGAGGCTTGCCAGGAATTCCAGAACAGACGGGATGTTCATAGATCTGTGGGTGATGTTTATTGTTGTGACAGTACTTCCCATTTCTTGATGACACCAAGTACTGATTTTTTGGGGGACTGTCTGTGGCCCGCTGAAATAATTCCACATTCGGTCCGTCAGTCCCAGGTGTAGAAGAGGTGCTTTGAACTATAAATTAATAGGTTTATATATAATTATGACATTGGTAACTCCCCTTGTAGCGGGAAGAACCAGTAAATTAGGTCTATGATGGATGGTGATGCATGGTTCTAAAACCATGTTGATATCACCAGGACCCATGGTTGAGTAGGCCAATCAGGTACTATCAAAATACCAGACGCGGAGTCTACTGTTTATTCCTAAATACCCGACTGATGAGGCAGAAGGAGGGAATGCATAAATGATCCCCCAAAGCAGCGAAGATGCATCTGTAGCCACTGCCCCAGGTTCTGGTTCCCAAGAACATAATTCGATAACTGGTGAGAGCATGGATGTGAATAGGTTGTTATCTGGTGTTCCATACCGTGCTGTTCCAGCAATACATTTTTATTTATTTTTTATTTTTTTATCCAACATCCATACAGTGTTCTAGACTTAGCGTGACCTGTTGTCTGCCACTAAATTCAGTTTACCTGGTAAATTGGTAGCTGATATCCAAATATCTATCTGGATACACTATTGCCAATTATTTTTGGCCAGATAGTCACATGATGTCGATATGTTTCCACCCATATGGTTGACAAATGCTACCACGGTGGTGTCTAACATACTGGTGATATAACCCAGAACAATATGACTTAAAGCCATGGCATGCACTCACTTCCCCAGGTATTTATGCCCAGCGTTTGTAATGATGCCTCCTGTGCATTCCATCTCTCCCACAGCTGGAGATGGAATTAGTAGCATCCCAATCCAAGTGCCCGTCAGTATGTAGTTCCATAGACGGGTAGCTGTTACTGTTTGGATTGGAACAATGCCTAATGTTATGTTTCCACCATTTTAGTACCATAGTGGCCTCTGTTGGTAGCTTCATAGGTCTGTCAGAATGACCCCCATAATTTTTGAGTGCACGCATGATTGCGCTCAGTAATTTGATAATGTAAAGGTCCGATTTATGTGGCTGGAACACAGCCACTAAATGCCAATTATTCTACTACCAGTCTGATGGATGGTTTAGTGTACTGCAAGCCTCCATTAAGGCTGTACCCTTTCTTACGGCAAAGTCACTGACATGTGAACTGTGTTAAGAGTGAACCGCAGATGATCTATTGTGTTAAATACATCTGTGGTCACCTCCAATGAGTACTGTATAGCAAGCATATTTTAATACGATGCTTGCCATGCAGTACCCTAGGATCAATACCTTTGCAGTAACAAAGGTTCCCATCTAGTAATGAATATAAAGTACGAAAGTATTCAAATTAGTCAAGTCTATGATGATGTGGCAACCCCCATCTATATAATGATAAAGATTTTTGGACACGATTTCCTGTGATTCGTGTTGGTTGTCCTCCATTACTCCTATTTTATTTGGGCACTGTAGTTCAGTATGCGCTTTTGATTATTTATTTGCCTGTAAGCATGAACATTCAGTTCGGTACATGCTGAACTGGAGGATTATGTTTTGAATAATTCTATGGTATACCCCTATACTTCTCAAGTATAAGTGTCGGTAGTAATATATTCTATGCATCCAGATAGAACTGTAATCTCCCACCAACCTCGTAAGGAGCCAGACCCACCTTCCTCCATGGTTACTATTAGTAGGTTTGTTACTATTTCGGCATCCTCCGTGGTCGTTGAGGTGCCGGTGTCTGGATCTGTAGTTGGGTCTGTGTTGAGGGTTAGCGCATTCCCCAGGAAGTAGTTTTTAGACGTTGCTTAATGTGCCCCAGGGTTTCCCTCTATGTCAAGTTATTTACCTGTTAAGATAAGATGCCTCCAAATTTTAATATTGGAGGTATGGAGGTTCCAGGTTTGCATAGGCCTGCAAATTAGGGTCTAAAGCCGGTTGGATGGTACTTCTTCCTAATGCTGTTACTCGTATTGGTAGTTTGCACAATATGGCCAGTGCATCCTGGTGATCTAGTGTCATGTCTTTTAGTTTATTGTGCGGGCGAACCCGTCCCGCTGTTAGGACTTTTAGAACTTTCTTTCATTTCAATTCCCTGCCCTGCCATGTTTTCAAATACACTGGTTGATACTGGGAACATTCAGTGTTTTGCAGTTCCCTGATGGTAAGTGTCTTCCAATAGGTTTTCTGCACCCCATGTGCACTAGGGGTATGTTCTGCACCCCTGTTCAGGTGCAGCCCAGAATTGACCCCCTATACTCCCCTCTGATGAGGGAGAACACTGTGCAGCCCTACAAGAGGTACTGCTGTAGGATTTACTAGCTGCCCCCTGTGACTAGTTTTCATCTCCCAGAGCCTGCCACTTTGTGTGTGTGTCCCCCCCCCCCCCATATTTTAAAAGCGATTTACTATGGCTGCCAATGCCCTAAGCCGTCTGTCCCCGCGGCCGGGGTCGGGGGGGTGAATCACCCTGGTGTGGGGGTTGGGATCTGATGGTGGTGCATCGCGGTCAGTGACTATGGGTGGGCAGTGGTGTCGCACACCTCTGTTCCACCTGGCCCAGTGTGTGCGTGTGCGCTGCCGACCCACAGCCCGTCACAGTGCAGCTGTGCAGGGGAGACGAGGCGGAGGGCGTCTGTGGCTGTGGGAGGGTGGGGGCTGTCCCGAGGGATGCGCTCCTTCAGCCGCTTACAACTTGATGCTCGGGTTCAGAGTGCCCCGTCATCAATGGCTTGTGTGGCAAAATAACCCTCACCACCCCGTCTCTCCCGGCCAGTGATGTGATGGACGCGGGGGTCTGAACCAATCACTGACAAGTCCCGCCCCCCCGGCGACGTCATGTCTGTTATTTGACTTTTCAGCAGAGCGGCCTTTCAGTGAGTTTGCTTTGAGGTGTCCCATCCTTTTGGTTAGTTGGCTTTTAAGCGTCCCGCCCTTTTGGTTAGTTGGCTTTTCGGCGTCATACGATTTTGGTTAGTTGGCTTTTTGGCTATGTACGCTTTTAGTTACATGGGTTTTCTCCAAGATCTTCAATTTCCTTCTACTCTCCAAAGACGTACAGGTTTTTCAGGTTGTGTAGGAAAGAACTAAAGATGCTGGTATAAATCGAAGGTAGACACAAAATGGTGGAGTAACTCAGCAGGACTGGCAGCATCTCTGGAGAGGTATGGGTGATGTTTCAGGCCGAGACCCTTCTTCAAACTACTTTCTAAACTCAGATTGCAGTCTGGAGAAGGGTCTCGACCGGAAACATCACCCATTCCATCTCTTCACAGATGCTGCCTGTTCCGCTGAGTTACTCCAGCATTTTGTGTCTACCTCAGACTTGCAGGTTAATTGGCATGGTATAATTGTAAATTGTTCATAGTGTGTGTAGGATAGTATAGGGTAGTGTTAATATGTGGGAATTGCTGGTCGACACGGACTCTGTGGGCTGAAGGATCTGTTTCCGCACCGTACCTTTAAACTAAATTAAACTAAACGAATTACTGGCACTTCCATCATTCTCGTCAGCACATTAGTGCTGCCTTTGGCCATCTAAGGAAAAGAATGTTTGACAATCAGGATCTCGAATCTTGAACAAAAGTTATGGTCCACCCAGCACCAGCGATCACTTACCTATTGCATAGTTCTGTGGCAAATGGTAGAATATGTATGTAATGGGTAAGCACCGAATACCTGGCATCGTTCTCTTGAAAAAGTAAGTGGCTACCAAGTGACCAGAGATAACATGATGTTTTAAAAGACTCTTGGACAAAGTTCACTAACCTGTAGGTTTCGATCTGTGAATAAATGTAATTTAGAACGGGCACTGTGGATGCACCACAAACCATGAGTCCATTTATCGGTATGGTATGGCCCTTTATTTGTCACATTAGCCGAGGTACATGAGATTCATTTTTGTATACAGTTCAGTACAGTTATCACTACAAGTAAGCACTTATGTACATATTAGAGAAGCATCTCAGATACAGTACAGTATACAGTAGTACACTGAGACAGTATACAGAGTCGCCAGTTTGGCACCAATTTCCTGTCCGAGTTGTTGTAAGTGGTTTCTCATCCTAGACTAACTCCCCATCCACCCTGTCAAAAATCCCCTGCTCTATCAGTAGTCTGCAGATCCCATATTGGTGTCATTAGACTCCTCAGAGTTCACAGAACTGGAGCCACCCTCAAGCCTGAGGGACCAAATTATACATTTTTCCATGATTATATCATTACCTCATTTTGTCATTTAATCTTCTCTCCATTCACAGTTTTTTTTATTTTTCAATTCCTGTCTCCTCTCCTACTTTTCCCATTTTTGTACCAACCTAGCATATTAAGTATTATTTTCAATGCAAAGCTTCTGCCTGACTAGTTGAATATTTTCAGCACTCTATATTTTGATATATCCTTTTGGAATTGGTGGCTAAAAGTTTGATTTTTTAATACTGAGACACTTTTCAATACAAACCCAATCTGCTCTATATTAGAATTCAGAAAATAATTAAAACAAAGTATTGCAGATATTGGAAAACTGAAGTAACTAAACTTCTCAGTTGTGCATTGCTCTTAGTTCATTATTCTTGCATTTCGCTTCTTTATAAACAATATGTCACTATCGAAAGTGCGATTGCAAGCATGCTAGTGATAAATTCTACCATAAAATACATATTTTCTGTATTTTTCTTAAATTTATTGGTAAACAAGACTAGAAATATTCATTAATATCTCACACTACATTTATTCTGATAACTGAGATCTAATTTTAATGGATTTCTATGATGTAACTTGTTTCATGTGCAGTGTTGGATCAATAAGGGAGAATTATATGGCCTAATATTGAGAATGTTTATTGCTAGCCTCTATTCAATTCTGTCTAATGATTCCTTTTCAAATGTGCACATACTGGACTGGCGATGGCATACTGGTCTTTTGAGTGTTTATTTGTGCTAATCAGGCCCAGGGAACCATTAATTGTCATGTATTGCTGCAGAATTTCTGACCTAGAAGTGTTAATGATAACTCGAGATGCTTTCAAGCTGCCATTGCTTATTTCAGGGAAATGAGTTGGTGTCATTTCTACGTACAGTGACTGTTCGTGCAAATCCACCTAAAACTTAAAATATATACGTTGCTTTGCACAATGATTAAAGCCGTTCTTAATTTACACATTTTTAGAAAAATGTCATTACATTATGTTTTTAGTGGTGTGAAATCTTTCTCCTGATACATACTTTAGAATCTAAGGTCATTTCCAATTTGAAAATAAATTGCTCATCACAAAGATATATTTGCATTGACAAATATCCCACATTCATGATCCTCTAGATTATTTCACATTTAAATCACATGGTCCTTAAATTCGCAGTTATAATATAAGTAGCTAAAGCGATCATCTGAAGTCTCTTACTTTTTTCTTAGCACATTTAATTTACTTACGCATAATTTGAGATAAACACAATAAAAATTTAAGTCTATTACTCATCAAATAATTGAAATGCCCTGGCAAAAACTAGACAAGGTATCAGAGAGAAGTTATTAGTGAGTAATTGCTGATGGACAACACTGTGGATGGCACCATCCATTACTTTGCTGATGATTGTGAGTAGGCTGATTTGACATTTGGGAACTGGGGAAGTACAATGGGATATGGGGGGTCCTTGTTCATCAGTCAATGAAAGTAAGCATGCAGGTACAGCAGATAGTGAAGAAAGCAAATGGCATGTTGGCCTTTATAACAAGAGGAGTTGAGTATAGGAGCAAAAAGGTCCTTCTGCAGTTGTACAGAGCCCTAGTGGAACCATACCTGGAGTATTGTGTGCAGTTTTGGTCCCCTAATTTGAGGAAGGACATTCTTGCTATTGAGGGAGTGCAACGTAGGTTTACAAGGTTAATTCCCGGGATGGCGGGACTGTCATATGCTGAGAGAATAGAGGGGCTGGGCTTGTATACTCTGGAGTTTAGAAGGATGAGAGAGGATCTTATTGAAACATAAGATTATTAAGGGTTTGAACACGCTAGAGGCAGGAAATATGTTCCCGTTGTAGGGGGAATCCAGAACCAGGGACCACATTTTAAGAATAAGGGGTAAGCCATTTAGAACAGATATGAGGGAACACTTTTTCTCACAGAGAGTTGTGAATCTGTGGAATTCTCTGCCTCAGTGGGTGGTGGAGGCCGGTTCTCTGGATACTTTCAAGAGAGATCTAGATGGGGCTCTTAAAGATAGCAGAGTCAGGGGATATGGGGAGAAGGCAGGAACGGATACTGATTGGAGATGATCAGCCATGATCACATTGAATGGCAGTTCTGAATCGAAGGGTCGAATGGCCTTCTCCTGCACCTATTGTCTATTGACATTAATTAACTGGAATGGATTTATCCTGTTTTTTTTGTGAGCTATGTTGCACATTGTCAGGTAAATGTCATTGTTATAGCTGTACTGAAACCACACTATTCCGTAAATAGCTGTAAGATTTTAAATGAACTGCACAATGCAGAACAGACATTTCAACCCATTAATTTGGTGCTGATGTTTATACCTGTACTGCATTCAAGTTGTCTTATATTCTACATTCTTCAGTATACCATTAGCATGCCTTCTTGTTGCCTTTTCTTTTATGTACTTGTTTAGCTACCTATTGAAATCATCTAAGCTATGCTTGAAATATGTCCCATGAATGGTGAATGGCACATTCTAACCAGCTTCTGAGTAATGAAAAGCCTCTTAATTTTACTTCGGAGTCACGTGAGTGACTACGTGAAGAACCCGCTCAGTGCGCAGGCGCGGCATTACGCCAGCAGTGCAACAGCGGCAGCGGGAGCTAGGCACTCCCGCAACAGAGAAACGGACCGTCAGGTGAGTATCCTGAGGTCGGGTTTCTTTTACAGGGGAGCCCCTTTTTCTGCTTGTGTTTTACAGGCAGAGAAAAAGGCTCTGGAACAAAACTGTCCCCCGTTCGAGGAGGAACGTTTCCCGTCGGGGGGAAGGGGGGCAGCAACAGGCGGTAGGACGACCCGGTGTTCCTCTATTCCCCGACACCGTGCCGAGCCCAGCCCGATAGCGGGCTGGATGTATAGCCACCCGAAGAGGCATTCGGCAGGTGTTCCCGATTTGGGACGGGACGTCTCTCCACCCGCACGGGGGGAGAGAGAGCCGCCTGAGCCGCTGGAGCGGTTCTCGGTGCAGGTGCCTGCGAGACGCGCTGCTTGAGGGGCGCTCTCGCTACTACAAGGCACAAAAGCTCCAGAAGAAGGCGGTAGGAACATTTAACCGGGCGGGCCGCTATCCCCACACCGCGCCGAAGCCAGTCCCGCTAGTGCCTGAGCTGCGGGCTGGATGTTCAGCCATCCGAAGAGGCATCCGGCCGGTGGCTTCCGACTTGTCGGAGGGGACGTCTCTCCACCCGCATGGGAGAGAGACAGCCGCCTGAGCCGCTGGAGCGGCTCCTGGAGCAGGAGCTCCTGCGAGACACGCTACGTGAGGGGCAGTCTCGCTGGAGGGTTCAGGCATACCCTCCACAGTGCCTAGGCACTGCCCATCGCTTCCTCCTTAGTGTGGTTAGCTTTGGGGTGACCAGTGGCTGGGCTGGTCATGAAGAGGGGTCACTGGCTGAACAATATCGGGATTATGCTTGAGGTACAGGATCAGGAAGAGCTGCTGGGTGTGGCCGCTATGTGGCTCCACCACTAGCGAGATGGCTTTTCAGTCTCAACTGATGGCCAGCTTACTACCTGTCTTTTCCAAAAAACCTCTCCAAGACAGGTAGCCATGAGGCGTTGGTTTTATCACGCCTCCCCTAAATTGCATTTACTCAAAGTGCCCGCCATTATTGGGGGATACATTGAGCAGCGCATTTAACCTAAATATTTTAAAAATGCATTTGGTACCCTGACGTCGGCTATCATGTCCACCTGCTCATTCCAGAAGGGCAGGGTAGTATGGCAAAACACCTGACCCTACTGTTCAACGGTATACCTCATAACTTCTGAAATGAATTCACAAACCTGCCCTCAATCTATGAAATTAACAGGACTATGAGAACGCCGACCTCATAAGCACAGATCCTGCTACCTGGCACTTACCAAACCAGTCCTAAAAAACTGGACGAAGTGTTCAAACTATTCGGCACAAGAGGGCAGAGTCTGGAATGAGCACCACACTAAACCAGACAGCAGTACCTCTATGTGTCCACCAGGGGCGTCTACCTCATGGTACTGGTGAAAGCTTGGGGCCTGCATGCCAAACCTGTAGCATTTTAGGCCACGGCCCAGAGCAGGCCCCAGGGGAAAATGTGCCACCCCCCCAACAAACATCGTCCCTACAAGAACAAGGAACCAGAAACCGAAGAAATCAACAATGAAGACAGATAAGTATGGTTCCTACCATCACATAAAGGTTAAGGGTTGTACTAACAAGGGGTGGATGAATCACGCCTGGTTAGGAAGCTATCACTCTTGGTAGTTATATACCAAAAAATAAATACAAGGGGAATAGAATTAATATCTTGCCACCAATTCAGCAAGCACCCCAAGTGGTCTACCCTCCCACGATGGTGAATGTCGCACCATCGTTGATAAACCACTTGAGTATTTCACCAGGTATACCCATTCATGGGATTTGTAACTACTACCATGGATCCAAGGATACTTTATGGTAGACATCGACCTTGAAGATGCACACTATATCAGTACCTTCTCATATAAGTTTCGGATATACCGCAATTAACTGGATGGAGTAACCATGATGAGCGTTGCGGCATTTAAGTCAAAGTTATCCAGAATCAACTAGCCCTGACACTTAGAAACATTCCGTCATGGCATGTCTATATATTAACGACAAACTATCCTTGGATACAGCTTTAGCTGCATCGCTTCTCGGCCTTTTGGCTAAGATCAAGTGTAGTATCTGTTCTTATCAGTTTAATAATCTGATACGTCCCTTATCTAGGGACCATATATTAAATTGAATTTTGGAACAGGGCGATGGAATAGGGGCTTGCTCCGTCCACTCCACGCATCGACCCAGTATTGCAGTGCCTCTGGGAACGGTGCACAAAATATATATCCAGATATTTACGTTGACCATCCACAACGTTGTTATCTGGTATTCATTAAGACTATCAGTCATGGTGCATTAAACACCAATCAACTACGTGGCAAAGTAATTGGGATATAGCAGCATTACCAGCTACTGAACTTTGTACCTTTCCTATGAGCTGAGATACTAGTGTTCAAAACTATCTCCATACCTGTAATATGGGGGCAAATGGATTAATCTGTAGTGTTATCATGGAATTTATCGGCAGAAAGGATTATGGTTGTACACTTCCACCTGTTTTGAGTAACATCTTATGTGTCCTGATGTGTTACTGAGCTTGTAATACTTAATGCCAATATGAATTGACTTAAACATGTTATATATTAACTTACTTAATTCTAGTGAAGCATTTGCTCAGTAATCCACCAAATTTGCATGTTCGTTTATAAGATAACAACATCAGTGGTGGCATATACCAAACCACTTGGGCGGAGAACATCGATATTAGGGGACAATTTATTAACAATTGGAAACCGTATGTCATCAAACATGTTTGACCATCAGTAACTCACCTATCAGGTGAGCTAAATACTGTAAACATACATTTAAACCAAAAATATTTGCTGAAATCACTAAGCAATATGGACACCAGATATCGATTCCTTATATCCAATTAAATCACCACGTACTAACTTACGTCACATGAAACCAATCTCAAGGCAGCGGCAATGGAGACATTCCCGCGTATTGAGGGGTGGGGGGAACCTAATCTCTATGTTTTCCTTTCCTTCTACCTCTTCAATAGGTACTACGGCTTCATCAGTCGGGTACTACGCAAATTACAGTGGACCAAGTCCACAAGCATGGTTCCCAGTGATCCTCGACATGGTCATTAAAAGAATTGCAGAATTGGGAAGACCATTGCTGTGCTTGGATCAGGAACACTATCAACCTGATGACAGCATTCCGTCGCATATCCTAGGGAACATACCTGAGGAGCATCAAGAAATGGTACACTGTTTCCAAAACAGGAATTACACATTCAACTATAACAAAAAACTGTACTGGAGCTCCTGGCAGGTCTTCACCACAATGAAGGACATGTTCTGTTAGCCTACTCAACTTGGGTACCGCTCACTGGTGATCAGATACAGGAGAGGTATATCAATCCATTCCCCAGAAATAGGTACACCCAAATTGGGATGTCAGTGAAATCCTGACATACCTTAGGGGATGATCACCAGCCAGGTCACTCACCCTGGAACAGCCTACCCTGAAGATGGACATGCTGGTGGCCTTACATCAACACAAAGAGCCAGCTCTCCCATCTACTGCGATGGGACAACATGGTTATAACACCAGATAGTGTCACATGCCCATTCAAGGGTTGGCCAAACAGAACAGACCAGGAACATCAGGTCCAGTCATGAAATTCCGGGCATACCCACCTGAACCACGTTTTATGTGTCATGACCCACTTAGAGATCGACACAATAAGGAATACCGAGGGAGAGGAAAAAGCCTTATGGGTCAGCCACAGAAAACCTCATGGTCGGGTGACGAGCTAAACTATCTCTAGTGGCTCAAGCAGGTACTGGGAGTTGCTGGAGTAAATACTAACGTGTATAAAATCTTATTCCACCAGAACAGCTTCCACGTCAGTAACTAAGAGGATGGACGAGCCTATGGACCACATCCTGGCTACTGCAGGATGGTCTAGGGAGTATACGTTCCAAACTTTTATAACAAACCACTGACAGAACCTGTATCGTTTGCAGAAAAAGAATCTGCAAAAAATATATAATTTAAGCCCAGGGGAGCAATTGGTCTTGTTGTTGTTAATAACACCATTATTGTTTTTACAAACAGATTCATGGTTGATTACGATAACATATTTCCTCCCTCGAATGACTTCGGCAGCGAGTGAAGTATGAACTGTTACACGGTTTGAAATCACAGAGCTTTGAAGTCTTCACGTAGTCTCTCACGTGACTCCGAAGTAAAATAGTAAGATTAAACGAGAACTTACCAGTTTGAAGTTTGATCTGTATTTTATGAGGAGTTACGATGAGGGATTACGTGCCCTCCGCTCCCACCCTCATTATATGGATCAAACTAATAAATTGATGTCTCCTTATCTTTACTATGTTTACTTCAAATAACTGTGTCTATCTGTGATTCCACACCGCTGCTTGGAAGTATGCCGCGCCTGCGCACTGAGCGGGTTCTTCACGTAATCCCTCATCGTAACTCCTCATAAAATACAGATCAAACTTCAAACTGGTAAGTTCTCGTTTAATCTTACTATTTTTGTTAGCAAATTTATTTATAGCAGCATTTATGACATTATGTTGTAGATTCTCTCAAAATTAAGAAAAATATTGCTCTTTAATATTGCTTTTCATATCTGTGTAAAATCGGTATGCTTTCTCCTTCCCCCCAAAAAATCCTTGGTCTGCTGAATATATTTTCTGCCAACCATCAGATCAGTTCTGGCTCCATATGTGCAAATCTCTTTTACAGTGTTCCCAGTATCTTTTTCATGGGATGTTCACCTGAATTCTGCACAGTTTTGTCTGTGAAACTTGACCAGGAGACTACATATTTAATACCACACTACTTTTGAAAACTATATTTTTAATATAATAAGCAAGTAACTTCATACAATAATATTGGTCAAGAAGTAAATATTATTTAGCAGAAAGGAACTTTGATGAGGGAGCAGAACAAGCTTTTGAACATTTCACAGGAACAAAGGCCCATCTGGCAATGTAGATCATACTCAGTGCTCCACTCAATTGTTTAGTTTAGTTTTAGTTGAGAGATACAGCACGGGAACAGGTCTTTCTGCCCACCGAGTCCACACTGACCAGCGATGGCCGCACACTTGGAGAAAACCCATGCAGGTCACGGGGAGAAAGTACAAACTCCGTACAGACAGCACGCAGAGTCAGGATCGAACCCGGGTTACTGTGGTGCTGTAAGGCAGCAGCTCTACCTCTGCGCCACTTCTGCCAAGATTTTGTGTTTAAGACTCTATGTGCCCATTACCATCTGATTTAGAGACCATTCTGTCTTTAACACCTTAAATGAGTGTAAATAATTCATTTGCACTCAAAATCAGATACAAACCCAATTTCCAAACTGAAGAATAATAATTGGCCCTTGTGCATCATCTTGATGTAAAATCCATGATCCAAGTTCCTGCCACGTAAATGATATAGCAATTTTTTTTATCGTTTTCAATTCACATATTTATTTTCCCAATGGTTCATTTACAATATATCCCATCATTTAGGTTTGAACCATATTTCAATGAGATCACAGTGCAAACTGTGCAACAATTCTAAATATAGGTCCAGATATTTCTGCAGGTATTCTGTGGCGTTGCACCTGTGAATATTGCACCACCAATTTTCTCTCCTGACTATGCAATAGGCATTATTCATAAGAACTATTTAGATACAATCATGTCGTTACATAGCCTCGGCAAATCACCAGATAATGAAAAAGTGCGCAAAGTGACAATAGTTGCTTTGCAACCATTTCAGGATGTTCCTTCTTTGCGTTTTCCTTCTAAGTTTCCTTTAATTTTCTACAACATATCCTATCTCCCAGCTGGGATGAAGAGAAAGTTAATTAGAATTTGAATTTCTTTATGTCTGAGATATTTTTAGAGTGAAGATTACCTCATTTTCCAATTTTCAATTTTACAGAAGCTAATTAACCTACAAACCTGCAGGTCTTTGGAATGCGCTCCCAGGGAGAATGTACAAACTCCATACAGACAGCAGCTGTAGTCAGGAGCGAACCTGCATCTCTGGAGCTGTAAGGCAGCAACTCAACCACTGTGCCATTGTGTTATCCCAAAAATGTTAATCATATTCCCATTGATATCAGCTCCTTTTATCCCCATTCATAAGATATCTCAATAGGCCCATAGATTTCAGCTCACCATATTTCCATAGACTTCAGTTGATATGCTGTAAACATATGCATGTCCCTTAAATGCCCTGAAATGAGACCCAATCTACATTCTCGGCTCCATGTAAAGATCCAATAGCAGTATTCAATGAAAACTAAGGGATTACAAAAATATCGCCAATATGTCTTCCTTGTCCAACCTAATTTAATAAGATTGCTTCATCATTATAATGTGACAAAATATTCAGAAATTGTAGAATTACATTAAGCATGTATATAAACACAAGGTACATAACACGATGGCAGCCTCGCCAACAGTCTGTCTCGTCCTTTTCTTCCTTTGTTGTTTTTAGTCCGGTTGTTAAATGTATGTTTTAAAGGGGCTGTCCCACTTGAGCGACCTAATTGGCGAGTTTAGAAGAGTTTTTAAAAATGACATGTTGAAGACCTCCATCGACTGTAGAAGACCTCCTTCGACCTCCTTCGACTATGTTGAAGACCAGCTTCGAGTAGCTACGACAAGCTACGACTAACTTCGGGAAAATTGGACACCGAATAGTGGAGAGTGAAGACGACCTCCTTCGATCTCCTTCGACCTCCCTTCGACCTCCCTTCAACTATGATGAAGACTATCTACAACTACCTTCCACTACCTTCGATTACCTTTGACTACCCTCGATTACCTACGACTAACATGCCGATCTACTACAACCTTCTATGATTAAACCTACAAGTAAACAAAGTATTGATTTTTTTCCATGGCGACTTTTTTTTACTCGCGGGCATTTTTTAACATATTGAAAAAATCGCCGCGATCTAGCTGAGGACTCGAGTACACGGAGACTACTCTCGAGCATGAAGGAGAGTTACGAAGACCTCCTACGACCTCGTGTCGACCATGCAGCGAGTATGAGTCGAGGGAAAACTCACCAGAACTTGTGGATTAGGTCGCCCAAGTGGGACAGGCCCTTAATGTATCTTTAATTTTGTGGGGGGTGGGGAAACATTTTAAAATGTCTTTCCTCGACTGAGATGCGATTTTTTCCGTATCATATCTCCGTCCACATTGCGGCCTAACATCGTGGAGCTGGCGGTCCCTTTGCTGGAGATCGACTTCGGGACATCCAACCGTGGGAGCCTGCGGACTTAACATCGTGGAGCTTCTTTGTATGTTCTTTGTATGTTTTTACATACTTGACGAATAAATTAATTAAAATTACAATTATAATTAAAATCACAATTACAAATTTCCTGGTAACGCTGCACAAATAGTACTTGTGATCCAAATTATCCGAAGAATATGGCCAGGGACTGTATAAATGGCAGTTCTCACTTGATTTAGATTCACACTGAATCATTGGTAACAACTTAATTTAATTCTAATTCATTAAGTTAACCTCATTTTTAAGCATCCGAGGCTCATTCGTAGAAAATTACCTGATAGTAGTGATTTCCTCTGATTATCAGAGATGACATTTCCAAAAACATTTGCGACTTCCAAAGACATTTGTTGGTCTTGAAAAACACATAGCACTAATAACACATCTGGATATCTTAAGTGAACTAAGTAAAACAAATATTTGTACTAAATTAAAGAGAAACAAAAGGAGAACATATTGTGGGAAAAAATAATTACAATAGATCAGAGTAGAAATAAAAAAAATAACTCTGTGTTGCTCCCTCACCCACTGAGTTACTCCAACCCTTTATTTGATCAAGATGCTACGGTTTCCTGAGTCGCAAATTTTAACGTGATTGTACTCTCTCAATTGTGTAAAATTGCTCTGAGATAGAAGGTCCTAATGTTAATCTAAAAGCGAAAACAATTACTAACTTTTAGAAACACAATGTGAATTAAGTAACAACATGGTAGCAAATCAATTTAGGAGTGTTAATCTAAATGTGCATAACTGTTAATGATCTAAATTGATGGAATTAGTTCTATTCACAGCCTCCAGAAAAAAAATAATAATTAGAAATAACATAAGAAAGAGTAAAAGTGATGACATTGAAAACATGTTTATTCTGCAACCACCACAAAAATTATGTGTTTTGATTAATTGTACACTGCAATCTCTTTTTAGCTCATTACCATTACCAGGCTGCAAATCAACATCGGAAGGCATTAATTAATTCAATGTTTCAGAAATTATTTGAGGCAAATGAGAGCATTTGTTAAGCTACAATACAATTTGTGATCAAGTTAGTGTAACGGTCTGTTTTAGAATGCATCATAATAATTGGTTCAATCGTGAAGACAGAAAATTCAGGAAGTACTCCTGGCAATGTTAAAACATATTCACATATATTATTTCAGATATCGACGGAAAAAATAAATGTAAACAGTATAGACGTCAACCAGTTTCTCAAAAATCTCAGAGGCAAAATCAGATATTGAAGTGAATTCTTGATTGAAACTCATAAAGATCTGCTCACGGACATGTCCGTAACTGGCGCTTCCCAAATGGAGCCTGTGGTGTTGAACAAAGGAAATCTAAACACTGGTGAACTCCTCATACAGTAATAAACTTCCAGATTTTCAACGTTCTTACGCCAGTGTGTGTTAAGCAGGCCTGCTCAAAAGAATGAAATGCATCAGAGAAATGTAACTAAAGGTTTTTATTTGTGTCCTGTGACTAGTGGTGCGCCTCAGGGTTCGGTGCTGGGCCCATCGCTGTTTGCCATAAACATCAATGATTTGGATGAGAACATACATGGCATAATTAGCAAGTTCGCAGATGAGACTAAAGTGGGTGGTGTTGAAGATAGTTGATCGGTTGGGCAGGTGGGCTGGGGAATAGTTAACGCAATTTAATACAGAGAAATGGAGGTGTTGCATTTTAGGAAGTCTAACATGGGAATAGTAGGGCTCTGCGGAGTGTTGTGGAGCAGAGGGATCTAGGAGAGCAGGGGCATTGTTCCGTGAAAGTGGTATCACAGGTGGATAGAGTGGTCAAGAAGGCTTCCAGCACATTGGCCTTCATCTGTCAGAGTATTGTGTATAGAATGCTAGTGTAACAGCAGGACAGGCAACATCTCTGGTGAGAAGGAATGGGTGATGTTTCGGGTCGAGACCCTTCTTCTGAAACTGAGACTCGAAAGGTCACCCATTCCTTTTCTCCAGAGATGCTGCCTGTCCCACTGAGTTACTCCAGCAGTTTGTATCAATCTTCACTGTAAACCAGCATCTGCAGTCCCTTCCTAACATATTGAGTATAGAAATTGGGAGTTAAATGTTACAGTTATATAAGACATGGGTGGAGTCACATTTAGAATGTTTTGTTCCATTTTGATCAGCATGTTAAAGGAAAGATGTTGCCAAACTTGAATGGGTTTATAGAGGTTTTACCAGGATTTTGCCAGGACTCGAGGGACTGAACTACAGGGAGAGGTTGAGCAGGCTAGAGCTTTATTCCTTTCAGCACAGGAAGATGAGGGGTTATCTTATAGAAGTGTACAAAATTATGGGGAGGAATATATCAGGTAAATTAACACTATGACTATTTGATTTGATTAAATTATATTAAATCTTTTTAAAGTCAGTGTGGACATTTTGGAATTCTACAGTGTGGTTCAACCTAGAGTTACTCCAGCTCGTTGTGTCTATCTTCAGATTAAACCAGCATCTGTAGTTCCTTCCTACACGTGTATCTATCTTGCTACCCATAAGCACTCTAAAGTCTTTGAGTCCTTCTTTGCATCTGGCCATTTATTGTATGTTTTTTTTGCTTTGTTTCTTTCCCCGCATCTTTACTAACCCTATGCATTAACATCCTACCCTTGAAATGAGATTTGCCACAGGTGGTACAGTGAGGCAGGGGAAGATTTTATAAAGATTTTATAAATCGATTTTCAGATTTTCCAGGACTGAAATGTAAAGGGTATTTCCATTGAATTTGTGTCAAGGGCAGGAAATGATATGATTCATTTCTTAATATGGATTGCTACATTTGGATGCGAGGAATTGAACATACAGAGACCTCACATGAACCTTCAGCAATGTGTGCCAATCTATCTATGCCGGAAACAAAAGGTGTTTGTCACATTGTCAGCTTTGTTCTTCAGAGGGTGTGTCTTATGTTATGCATGAGTTCAAGGGTCACTTTCTGGTCCCACTTCCCTCATCTTGTCATAGTGCATCGTGGTCACATCAACCATTTTCCATTCAAATCCTGTTTAGAACCACCTATATCTTTGGAGGATGGTGAGGGTTGTTAGGGCTGCAGTTAGAGTATTGCGTGATATTTTAGTGGTTCCATTGTAGGAAGGTTGTGGAAGGTTTGGAGAAGGTGCAGAAGAGGTTTAGCAGAGGTTTAGAGAGGGGAAATGTTTAAAGGAGATATGCGGGGCAAGTTTGTTTACATAAAGAGTGGTGGATGCCTGGAATGTGCTGCCAAAGGTGGTGGTGGAGACAAATACAATAGTGGTGTTTAAGAGGCTTTTAGTTAGGACAAGCACATGCAGGGAATGGAGGGATATGGATCAAGTGCAGCAGAATGAATTAACTTGGCATCATCTTTGGTACAGGAAGAAAGGGCCTGGTTTTGTTCCTGTGCTGTTCTACATTCCATGTTCTATGCTCATAGAATCATGAAGGAAGCCTTTGATTCATTTTACCCTTAGCAACTCTGAAAAAGTCCTGTTCAATTAGTCTCTTTCTCCATAACAAACCTTTTTCCATCAATTATTTATCCAATTCCCTTTCATCAGTTATTTTTCATTGGAATTCCACCATCCTACATGCAATGTATTCCAGAACATAGCACCTTCTTTCAATGTATTAAAGCTTTTAATGTTACACTTTAAAAACAAACAAAATTATATTTCAAAAATATCATATGAAACACTTTTTTCATGAAATATTTCATTATCACATAGAAAGGTCAAAATATGTTGAAATGTGTTTACTTTTGGATTAATTACATATTGTCATGGTGAACTTGTCAAAATTGCTGGCAGTTTGATGAAAATTAATTCAGTAGCTGTTTAATGTGAATCATAATCAACTAGACGAATTCCTAAAGGAACTGCAGATGCTGGAAGATCGAAGGTACACAAAAATGCTGGAGAAACTCAGCAGGTGCAGCAGCATCTATGGAGCAAAGGAAATAGGCGACGTTTCGGGCCGAAACGTCGCCTATTTCCTTTGCTCCATAGATGCTGCTGCACCCGCTGAGTTTCTCCAGCATTTTTGAATTCCTATCTAAAGTCACATTAGCTACAAACAAATTGAAAGCAATCACAAACATTAATTATTTGTTTTAGCAGTCAAATATGGCATGAAAATGTAGGTTGAATCCATTATTTAGATAGATTTTCAAGCTATTGGTGTGTAATCATTTACATTTTCCTTGCTAAATAACTGGAATTACTTCTGATTCTCTGAATAGAAAGCAAAATAAATAATATTCAACAAATATATCAGTAGTTATTATCAGTTACATGGTCGAAAACATTAGTTGGTTTCATTTGGAGATGCTTTTCTCCAATCTGTGGAGACTGATATCACTTCAGAAATAATTTATTTTGTTATTTAACATAGCATAAAACATTTTCAGAGTACAATTTTAAAGACTGCATTTTGCAAATGGGCAGTGTATCAACGTGATAAGGTAAAGTACCAAACATGTTTTTAGACTTCAGAATTTAGAGATACATCATGGAAACAGGACCTTCTTCCCACTGAGTCCACACCGACCGGTGATCACCCCATACACTAGCACTATCCTACACACGAGGGACAATTTATAATTTGAGAGATGTCAATTAACTTACAACCCGCGTGCAAAGGGACTTGGGAGTGCTGGTGCAGGACTCCCAAAAAGTTAATTTGTAAGTCGAATCGGTAGTAAGTAAGGCAAATTCAATGCTAGCATTTAAATCAAGTGGACTGGAATACAAGAACAGAGATGTAATGCTGATCAGGCCACATTTGGAGTACTGTTAGCAAATGTGGGCCCCATACCTGAGGAAGGATGTGCTGGAGAGGGTCCAGAGGAGGTTTAGAAGAATAATTCCAGGAATGAGTGGGTTAACATGATCAGCGTTTGTCAGCACTGGGCCTCTACTCACTAGAGGTTTGAAGGTTGAAGGAGACCTCATTGCAACTTAACAGAATAATGAAAGGTATAGATAGAGTGGATGTGGAAAGGATGTTTCCACTGGTGGGAGAGTCCAGCATCAGAGGTCATTGTCTCAGATTTAAAGGGCACACTTTTAGAAAGGAGGTGAGGAGGAGCTTCGTTAGTCAGAGGGTAGTTAATCTGTCAAAATCATTGCCAAAGAGGGCTGTGGAGGCCAAGTCAGTGCATATTTTTAAGGCAGAGATAGGCAAACTCTTGATTAGAACGGGTGCCAAAGGCTATGGGAGGAAGACAGGAAAACGGGATTAGGAGGCAGAGATCAGCCATGATTGAATGGCAGAGGGCGGAGTAGTATCGATGGGCCAAATGGTTTAATTATACTCCTATAACTTGTGAACATGATCTACTCCTATAATAATTTCTTCCTGGACATTTTGCCACTTATCCTAGAAATACGGTCAAGAAAGGTTTGAAGGATGAGAAGCTGTTGTAAGCATTCCATTCATCTGTGGGAATGTCTTGCAGTTTTGAAGAGATCATCAGGTGTGTTGTCTTTCCACTGACATAACAGTAGTTATAAATCTTAGCTGCTAGGAGGAGATGTCAAGTCAAGTCAAGTCAAGTTTATTTGTCACATACACATACGAGATGTGCAGTGAAATGAAAGTGGCAATGCTCACGGACTTTTGTGCAAAAGACAAACAACCAAACAACCAAACAAACTATAAACACAATCATAACACACATATTCTTTTACATAATAAATAATGGAAGGAAAAACGTTCAGTAGAGTTAGAGGCTGAGAATACTGGTCTTGCTCCTCACATTGAAAGATTTGGTCATTTCTCTGAGGCTACTTCACGGTCACAACTTTAACTGTACCCCATATTCTCTAATGTTTATCTCGACCAGGTTTATTATTGCAACATTTAAGAAGAAACAGTTAAAAGTGTGAACACACACACCTCCAGAACCAGGGACAGTTTGTTCCCAGCTGTTATCAGGCAACTGAATCATCCTACCACAACTAAAAAGCGATCCTGAACTACTATCCACCGCTTTCGTAACCCTAGGACTATCTTTGATCAGACTTTACCGGCTTTAGCTTGCACTAAACGTTATTCCCTTATCATGTATCTATACACTGTTAATGGCTTGATTGTAATCATGTGTTGTCTTTCCGCTGACTGGTTACAGATACAGATACAGATACAGATAGCCTTTATTGTCATTCAGACCGAAGTCTGAACGAAATTTCGTGCCTGCAGTCATACATACAATACAATAAAAAACAACAATAAACACATATTAACATCCACCACAGTGAGTCCACCTAGCACCTCCTCACTGTGATGGAGGCAAAAGTCTTAGTGCTGCAGTCTCTTCCCTCCTCTTCTCCCTCTGTGCTGAGGCGATACCCCTCCGGGCGATGTTAAAAACAGTCCCGCGGCTCAATCACCGTGCCCCGGGGTGGTCGAAGCTGCCGCCCACCAGTCCTGCTGACGCAGCCGCTGGCTCGCGGCCGAACCCCGGACTCAGGTCACCGCCGCCAGAACGCCATCCCAGCCACCGGACCACCGTTCCAGCCCCGAGCCGGATCGCCCTCACGTGAGTACCGTTACCGTCTCAGCCTCGCGCCAGGCTGCCCCGACATGGGCGCCTCTCCTCCCTCGGGCTGGGCCGCCCCGACATGGACGCCGTACCTCCCTCGGCCTGGGCCGCCCCGACATGGGCGCCGCTCCTCCCTCGGGCTGCGCCCCCCCGACATGGGCGCCGCTCCTCCCTCGGGCTGGGCCGCCCCGACATGGACGCCGTACCTCCCTCGGGCTGGGAGCGCTGTACCTCCCCGAGCTCGGGCACTCCGACGGGAGCACCGTTCCTCCCTCGTGCAGGCCGCCCTCACGGGAGCGTCACAGCCCCTCACGGAAGCACTGTTCCAGCCCCGAGCCGGACCGCCCTCACGGGAGCGAGCTCAGGGCGAGTCCTGGCGGGCTCTGCCTCCTGAGCCTCGAGGTCGCCAGCTCAGCCATTAGGCCTCGGCGCAGACGGAGGCAGAGAAGGGGAATACGACAAAAAAGTTGCATTCCCCCGCAGGGAGAGACAGCAAGCCCTGTTTCAACCCCCCCCCCCCCCCAAAACACAAACTAAAAACCAAAAACTAGACTAACCAAAACAAAAAAAAACAACACAAAAAACACAAAAAAGCAAAAACAAACGGGACTGCAGGTGAGCCGCTGCTGCCAGGGCAGCGCCGCCACTTCCGCATGCAACCAAAGCTTTTGTAACGTGTACTTCGATGACCAGGTGAATGCCAGCAGGGACCTTTCCTAAGGTTAGGGGGAGGTTTCATGATAAAGGAAAGGGAAAATTGAACTCTGAATCTCGTATTGTTATCTCATCTGAGCTTGAGAACTTGATTCATCCAGATCACATGTAAATGGCCTAACCCGTATGATGTAGAACATTCAGCAATGAATAAGTGAAAACCAAACAAAAACTGTGGACGATGGAAATCTAAAATAAAAGCAGGAAATGCTAGAAATAATGAAACTTTAGCTCTAATTCTTTTCTCATATACTGTACATGGCCTGACTCGTGGAGTATTTTCATTTTTTGTTTATTTTTATTTTCACAGGGAGTACCTGTTTCTTTAAATATAATTACGCATTTAAATGAGGGGCAGGTAAATAAACTGTTCTGTTTGTATATTTCATATGCTGGGAATTTTATCGCCGCACTGAAAACTTACGTGTTTGAAAATTGGTAAACTAATTCATTGTAGTTTTTATTTCTGCGAGGGATTAAAATAATAATCAATATGTTATATTTCCTTTTCCTAAAACTATGGCCCCTGTTTTTAATTCTTAATTAATTTTAGTTCTTAATTATATCTTCTTTTGCTATTGATATTTGGCTTTTTATAAATTAGTTTGCATGAAAACGCATATGCCAACTTGCAATGTGTAGGAAGGAACACATTTGCTGATTTAAACTGAAGATAGACACAAAACATTGGAGTAACTCATCGAGTCAGACAGCATCTCTGGAGAACAGGAATAGGTGACGTGATGGGTCGAGATCCTTCTTCAGACTCAAGCAGGTTCATGACCCAAAACTTCACCTATTCCTTTTGTTTCACACCTTCCCTATTTTCATCTCTGACCTTTGTCCAACCACCTACCTTTCAAAAAAAAAAATCCAAACCTTGTCAGGTTTTGTCCTGCCCTTCTCTTTTCTTTCTTTCTTTCTTCACTTACCATTCATGTAACCACACTGGGCCTGTTTCCAGCCTGATCACCACCAGTCTGAAGAAGGATCCCGACTCAAAACAGAGTTCTAGACATGTTCTCCTGTGATGCTGCCTAATTTGAGGAAGGACATTCTTGCTATTCAGGGAGTACAGCATAGGTTTACAAGGTTAATTCCCGGGGTGGCGGCACTGTCATATGCTGAAAGAATGGAGTGGCTGGGCTTGTACACTCTGGAGCTTAGAAGGATGAAAGGGCATCTTATTGAAACATATAATATTGTTAAGGGTTTGGACACGTTAGAGGCAGGAAACATGTTCCCGATGTTGGGGGAGTCCAGAACCAGGGCCACAGTTTAAGAATAAGGGGTAAGCCATTTAGAACGGAGACGAGGAAACACTTTTTCTCACAGAGAGTTGTGAGTCTGTGGAATACTCTGCCTCAGAGGGCGGTGGAGGCCGGTTCTCTGGATACTTTCAAGAGAGAACTAGATAGGGCTCTTAAAGATAGCGGAGTCAGGGGATATGGGGAGAAGGCAGGAACGGGGTACTGATTGGGGATGATCAGCCATGATCACATTGAATGGCGGTGCTGGCTTGAAGGGCCGAATGGCCTACTCCTGCACCTATTGTCTATTGTCTATTGACCCAGTGAATAACTCCAGCAAATACAGTCATTGGTCATGCACTAAATAATGACCGAGTCAACCATTTTTGGTTAAGATGCATAAATTCTACTGCACACATTCATGGATTCATAAGCTCAGTTTAAGTGGTGAGACTATTTTGAGAAAATAGCTGTAAAACAGGTTTATTTTTTAACAAGCTGAATTTAAACATGCATGGATTTATATCTGCAATACAATTCCACTGCTGAAAAAAAATCATATACTGTCATATATGCCCAGTTTAGGTGCAAATTTAAATAAAATGCAGTTTCTGGAAGTATGCTATGGAACAAAGAAGAAATCCCATCTAATGAAAGTCATTGCAGTATTCAAAATGAACAATTTATACATTCAGCCATATTTACCGAGGTTCATGAGTATAATTTTCTCTGAAGGGCAATTTGTGTGTGAGAATGGCTACCCACCTATAAGCATATTCATTCCATGAAGATAGACATTAGTTGTGGTCTCAATATTAAAGTGGCGTAGAAAAAGCAGTAAAAGATAATGTCAGTGCAATTCAATCTTGGCTGCACTTTTATATTTTCCAAGAGAATTGTATCGATTTTTTTTTGGAAGGTTGAGGGATTATTCCTCATTATTAAGTTACTATTTTTCTCTACTTTACCTCTTCTCAGTGTCACTTGTAATTCCAGAAAGCATGTCTGACAGGTATCTTATTGCTTTACGGTCCATACATAACCATCTACTAGATGGTGCACAGCAGCCATTTAGATTGATAGTGTCTTTCAAATTTCCTTTCTCTTAAGGTGTGACGTGGTTACAATTTTTAGGTGGACCAACTATTCAAACAGTGAGCAATTAGCTCACTCTCAACCACACTGGGTCTGTTTGGGCCTGTTTAATTTTTGGCGAATGAGCTCCTGAAATTAATAACGCCTTTCACTGAGAACCTGCTCATTTGTTGATAAGGGATTATTTGCTTAAATGATATCTGTTTCAGATATTATACAGCCATTAATGAGGAATCCAATAATATCTATTTTTTCAATCTTCCTAGCCACGGAATATATTGAATTCGCTGAAGCAAAGGAATGAGCTTTCATATTGATTGATAGATGGGATATCTCAAAATAAACAGCTTTAGGCTGGAAATAAACTGGAACGTCCAAAATCTTTATTTATTGTACCTGTCGGCAATGTCAGAAAAAGTCTCTCCAAGTTATAAAACTCACAAGAAGGTTGGAATTATAGAATGATACAACACTGAAACAAATGATGCAGCAGCCCATTTGTGCACGTGCCAGACCTCTGATTGCACTAATCTAATTTCTTATCTACTCTTTTCCTATTGACAGCTTATCCAACACAAACATCAACTAAACTATCCTCATCAGCTTCTCCTGTTAATTCAAGTTGCTATTTCCAGTTAGTCAAGGACCTATGATGTTAGCCCATACTTATCACCAAGTACATTAATTTTGTCCCAGATTATTATATCTAAAGTACTTATTTTCCCTTGCCATTAAGTTAATGAGCCGAGCCCATGGATGACAAGTAATGCGCATCCATATCTCCACTTCGCTGAGAATCATGTCGTCCAAAACCAGCGACTTTTCTATTTTTTTAATTTTAGGACATTTATAATCTGAGGCTTGTGTGCTTTCACAATATATTTATGATATATGATATATATATATATAATTATCTGGCTCCTTCTTTAAGTGAGGAACTACAAGTCAATCCATTCCTTACTTCAAATCAGATTGTTCATTTCCATGTCTCTATTTTATTGTTCAATTACTGTATTTTCAACAATTTAAATTCCAATATATCTGGGTACAATTATTTATAACGATTGAGTGTGTGTTTTGGTACAAGTTTAAAACAGCTAGCCAGGTGGTAAGTGCTCTAGCTTCGGGTAGAGTATTTTTTAATGTGGATTTGTTTCCTATTCTATTCTATGCCAATTCTACAGATGACTATTATGATCACTTTTCCTTAATGTACTCCCTTTGAAACATGTAACGCTGCCCAACTTTATTTCCCAGAAACGATTGGATTCTTTATACTTGGATCGAAATATTAATTAAAATGTTCATTTGTATACACAACGCTATCAACTCATTGCCCTTCCTATCAGTGTGTGTATCAAAATACTTTTTGTTCAACTTTATTTCATTTCTCAAGTTCTTGCATTTTTCTATAATTCATCTAAAGATTTGCTCTTCCATCATTGTTTCCCCAATTTGTGGATCTGCAGTTAGTGCAGAAAGTGTAGTAGCCTTAATATTGTTCCACAATTTCAATCTGAACCTATCCTATCTACTTTGCTGTCCAAAATCCCACAACCTTCTGAACACATTACTCCAAATGCAACCTCACCAACTTGTACAACTGTGACATAATGTCCCAGCCACTACACTCAATAGTCTGACGAATGAAGGACTATGTACCAAAAGCCTCTTGACCAAAGCTACCACTTTCTGGAATTATGTAACAACACCAGAAAGTCACGGCACAAAAGATATGAAATCTAATTGTGAACTACTGTTTATCCAAAAGTGGCAGGGTTATTAGAGGCAGATGAAAGTGGTGGATGGGTGTTTTCCTGAATGGAAATCTGTACTGAATGGTGTACCATAGAGATCAGTGTTGCAACCTCTGTTGTTTGTAATACGTATATATGTATATAAATGACTTGGATAAGAATATATGGAAAATAATTGTAGATAAAAATGCTGGAGAAACTCAGCGGGTGAGGCAGCATCTATGGAGCGAAGGAAAGGGCGATGTTTCGGGTAATTTGGTATCTTTTTAGTTAGCAAATAATTTTTTTTAAAGATACAGTGGACATAGATCAGCTGAAAAGTTGGATGGAGTAGTGGCAGATAGGATTCAATCCAGCCTTGTGTGAAGTAACGCACTTCGGGAAGTCAAATTCTGTTGGAACTTATAGAGTAAATGGCAGTGATATTTGGTGCGTTGATATACAGAGATACTTTGGTGTGCAAGTGCATAGCTCTTGGAAAGTGGTGAGATATGCAGAAAGTGGTGCAGTGGTACAGTTGTTACCTTACAGAGCTTACAGTGCTAGAAGCTGACTATGGAAGCTGTCTGTATGGAGTTTGTACGTTCTCCCCATGACCGCGTGAATTTTCTCCGGGTGCTCGGGTTTACTCCCACATTCCATAGGCGTACAGGTTTGTAATTTAATTGGCTTGGTATAAAAGTAAATTGTCCCAAGTGAGTGTAGGATAATGTTAGTGTGCGGGGATCGCTGGGTAAGTACGGCCTCGCTGGGCCGGAGGGCTGCTGTATCTCTACTAAGTGCATGTGACATGTGAAAGACACATTTGGCATGTTTGCCTTCATCAGCCAAGGCAATGAGTATAATAATTGTGTTGGAGTTGTATGAAACATTTGTCAGATCACACTTAGAGTTTGTATGGTGGAGACATTATAGCAAGGATGTCATAGCGATAGAGAGAGCACAAAAGGGATTCACTAGAATGTTGCCTGGAATGGGGGTTGTAGTTATAAGGGGAGATTGGATAGACTGAGTTTATTCTCACTGGAGTGTATGAGGTGAAAGTTGGCATGATAGAGGTTTACAAAATTATGATGGAGAAAATAGGATAGATAATCAAAATTCTGGGGCAGAGGAGTCCAGAACGAAATTATACAGGTTTCGGTGAGAGCAGATTTGCTTTGGTCCAAACTCGATTAGTCTCAAATATGGATACATGGATAGGTGACGTTTTGGATCAGGACCCTTCTTCGGTCTCCAAGCAGGTGGGCCTTAACTCTGTATTTTTCTGTCTTTCTTTTGATTTCTCCAGCGCCCTCAGGTTTCACACATTTCCTTTACACTTTACATTCCACAAGTGCAGATAATATATGTTTGTTTATTCCTTTAAGCAATGTTGGCATTTTCCTTGCATCCCCTGACAAAGGCAAACATCCAAAACATGTATTCAACAAACATGTCCACTTTATCTTTTCTCAGCACCATTGTTTAATTCAGTTCCCCTGACTCCAGGTTTATCTCTCACATTAGAGTGGCCATTATGTAGAAGCACGAAATGCAGATGCTTGTTTTAGAGAGACCATTCCTTGATTCCGCAATGTACAGTAACCAATAGCTGTGAATACTACATTAGTTCAAGTTCAAGTTCAAGTGAGTTTATTGTCATGTGTCCCTGTATAGGACAATGAAATTCTTGCTTTGCTTAAGCACACAGAAAATAGTAGGCATTTACTACAAAACAGATAAATGTGTCCATATACCATGATATAAATATATACACACATGAATAAATAAACTGGTAGTGCAAATAACAGAAAGTGGTTGCTAATAATCAGAGTTTTGTCCGAGCCAGGTTTAATAGCCTGATGGCTGAGGGGAAGTAGCTATTCCTGAACCTGGTTGTTGCAGTCTTCAGGCTCCTGTACCTTCTACCTGAAGGTAGCAGGGAGATCAGTGTGTGGCCAGGATGGTAAACTAACCTAACATTAAACTAACATACACTAAATAATTTTATGTGGATATGCTGTGCACTGCCACATTATTACCAGGAGTCACAAGGAACTACAGGTGCTGGTTTGCAAACAAAAAAGCGCAAACGCTGGAGTAACTCAACAGGTCAGGAAGCTTCCCTGGATGACCTGAATAGATGACATTTCAGGTTGGGATCCTCCTTCTGTCTGAAGAACTGTCCTCTGCAAAACATGGCTTATCCATGTCCTTCATATATGCTGCCTGACCCACTGAGTTACTACACCACTTTGACATTTTTTACATTATTACAAGACCTAGCACCTCCAAAAAACCGCCCAGAAATCCTCAGCATGTCAGGTGACATCTGTGAAGACTGACAAAGAGTGAGCACTTCAGGAATGTTTTGATCCGAAATGCCAACTCCATCATTCTTCACAATTGTTGCCTTCACCTACTCCAGAATTTTCTTATTCAATTCACAATTTCTAGCATGTTCAGTTTTTTTGCTTTAGATTATTGCTTTGGCATTAATCTTCCTTTTCACCTCAACTCATCTTCTCATTCGTCACCCATTACATTGAGCCACATATTGTCACTCATTCATAATCCAGTGTGACTAACTGTGGGGCATTTGTGGAAAGGAATGTCCCAATTTCTGTCAGTGTGTACTCTATCATTTTCCACACCTGCAAAGTGTTAACACCTGAATTCAAATGTCTTCCTACTCTGCTAGACATCAACTTTGGAAAATGTCGGGACCAAAGCTGGTCTGGTTAACAGTGCTTCTATATTTTGCCTATGATATTTGCAGATGTATAACAGAAAATTCCTTACGATATTCACCCACAGGTAATCCTGGGTTTTCATTAAGCAACCAGGGAGGAAGGGTAATTGGAAGATGTGTGGAGATAGTTTGACTAACAATGGCTAGAGGTAAAAAGCCACTATCTCTAACCATCTTCCAATCACTCTTCTGCACTGGGATGCTTGGCCTCACCCCTACCTCTCTTTACCAACTTTGTCCCCTTTGCTCCTAAATGACTGAGGCCTGTTGATCAGGAGGTCCAGAAGCCAGTTGGCTGACCTATAGACTTAGTTATTAAATTAGTTTAGAGATGCAGTGTGGAAACGTGCCCTTCAGCCCCCCAAGTCTGCACTGACCTGCAATCCCCGTTAATTGAAATAAGCCTACACACACCAGGGACAATTTACACTTATACCAAGTATACAAACCCAAGCCAATTAACCTACAAACCTGTACATCTTTGAGGTGTGGGAGCGCTGGAAGGAAGCAACTCTACCGCTGTGCCACCGCGCTGCCCTTAATGAATCAACAAATAACATGAGTCAATGAATACCGTCCTTACACAGGTGTCAGGTAATCCAGAGCTGAATGCAGTGTAGGAAACATGACCTCAGCCATTGACCTATTTTTGTCTGTACTAATTGAAAATAAGTCTTGGTTATCCAGAAGACTGGTGCAGATGAGGGCCGTTACCAGTCTTTCGAAGCACTGCATTATGGTCGATGTTAGAGCTACGGGGCGGTAGTCATTAAGACAGATCACTTTATTTTTCTTGAAGCAGATGGGGAATGGTGGAACAATTTACATAGGAGTTGTACAGATATTTGCGATAATTGGTGGCATAGACAAAGGAGTAGAAACAAATGAACAACACAATTTTATAGTCGAGTTGAGTTGAAAAAAAATCTGAATTTCTTGCTTTTTTTTTCCTACATTGTTAGTAATAGTCAGTGATTGGTCCAATAAGTGTGATCAGCAAAATCCTAAGAAGCTACACACCAGAAATAAATCAGGAAATTCAGCAAAACACACCACATCATCAAGCATTGGTTGTGAAAGCAAACAATAACATTTTAGAAAAATGAGAAAATCGGTTTATGTGAGGGAGCAGCTGGTGGTGTGACTCAGAGAAAAGTGAATTAGGGTGCAATTTATGGTGCAAATTAGTTTAAATATTTTTATGCCGAAATTAGTAATTTGATCATCAAACAAATTTCATAAGTCTTGAAATTGATAATTGGTCTTGTTGCAACCGAGTCTTAATCTTGAATTAATTGTGCTGGTGATAATATGACCTCATTTTTGATCTGATTTTATATTTATGTACATTTTCAATGCATTTAACTTGTTACTTGTCTGCATGGTGATATTGGAGTTTTGTACTGGGTTATAACTTCCACAGATAGGGAACTTTCTACGCTTCTTTTTAAAATTCAGCCTGGGAGAATGAAGGGAGGTCACATCGAGCAGGGTAAGCTGCATGGGAAAGTATTAGTGGCATGGTGGTGCAGCAGTAGACATGTTGCCTTACAGCACCAGAGACCTGGGTTCAATCCTGGCTATGGGTGCACTCTGCATGGAGTTTGTATGTTCTCCCCATGACCTGCATGGATGTTCTCTGATATATTTAGTTTTGTCCCACACTCCAAAGACGTGCAGGTTTGTAGGTTAATTGGCATGGTATGAATGTAAATTGTCCCTAGTGTGTAAGGGATCATGTCCCATGTTAATGTGCGGGGATCACTGGTCGGCACGGATGCGGTGGGCTGAAGGGCCTGTTTCCGTGCTGTAACTCTAAATTAAACTATACTAAAATGAAGGGCCTTATCAGCGGTCCATAACAATCAAAGAACTTGAGGGAGCAATTTTCTTACCTGAATGTTATTAGTGACCATTTCTCAAGACACCTTGCTTCAATGAAGTATGCAGGCATGGAGGCTATGCAGTCATGAGTATAGAGTGAGTAAAGCACATCCTCTTTAAGATGCATAAGCTGCCATGTGTTAGATTCTCATGAACCCTTGTTGAAGGTATTGAACGGTTTGTGTAGTCCAGGCTGTAGCGAGGAATCATTTAAATGAACAATCTTATGTACTGATTGAACATGACACACGCACAGATTGCTCAAAATCCTCTCCTTATTCTTTGGACCCCATAGAATTGCACACACAACAGCGCAAAATCAACGTATTATTAACAACATTTTGAGTGTGGTCATGTTGGGTTGGGTTCGAGTGGGGGAGCCGTCGAGTATGGCTGCCCTGCCTGCAGCTGTTCATCCTTTCACCCTTTTTTTAATTTTTAGTGTGCTAAAAGTTTTTGTCCTGGAGGTCTTCTAGTCTTTTTATGTGGGGGGTGGGGAGGGGAAGGGGGAAACTGTTTTTCTCAGTCCCTACCTGGTTGGAGAGCTGCATCTTCGCTCCTTCCTCGTGGCCTACCAACGAGACTGGAGCGGCGTTTCCTGCTGGGACTGGCCAGAACTTCAGCTTTGGTGGCGGCGCAGCGCTGAAGCACCATCGCAGAGCGGGCGTGCCTTACCGAGGGTTGCCGTGTGGTAAGCTCTGGAATGCTGGGGCTGCCGACTCCAAGATCGCGGAGCTATAGTCGCGGAGTGTCCAGCTGCGGGTGGCGCTGACTTTGACCACACTGGGATCTTTTACCGAGATCGCCAGTGTTGGAGGTCCGACCAGCGCAGCCTGTGGACTTCGGAAGCTGCGGTCTCCAGCAGCAAGCGGCCGTATCGGAACTCCAAGCCGCTGGGAGTGTTCTTCCGATGCCGGAGTTCCATCATCCCGGCGAGAGGGCCTGAAACATCAGGCCGTCATTGCGGCGACTGCGGAGGCCTCAAATAGGCCCCGACCACGGGTGAACATCGAGAAAGTGGACTGATACTTTGCTGCCTTCCCTCACAGTGGGAAACATTGTGGGGGGATGTTTTTATGTTTAATATTTAATTCTAAAATGTGTTTAATTTTTTGGTGTGCTGCAATGGCAACTCAAATTTCACTACACCAATTGGTGTTTGTGACAATAAATGTCCTTTCTCCTTTCTCCTTTGTCTTTGTCCTTGTTTACTGCATTTCTAAATTTAAACCCTATAATTCTGTTATTTGTAGTGGAAGTAAATAGAAATTGAAAGTGGTTCAAAACTGTGATTCTCTTTGGCACTTTCAGAGTTTGAAGTTCCTAAGATATTTCAAATGCATTTCAAATAATATAAGAGCACAGAATATTGCAATTTGGTTAATGATCCCCTGAAAGCCCTCAATGTGCCTGGATAAATGTATTATTAACCTTAAATTAGAAAATCAACCTTGAACTTGAACATTTTCCATTAGAAAGTTTATTGTGCATTTGTCCTCTTTCAAAAGGGAAATTCATATGCCCATGTGCTGCAGTTTATAATTTGTGAAATACAAATTGCACAACACAATAACTGTTAATAAACATGTTGATTACTTATTGTGAAAGGAAAACATATTGCAAAACTGTTTTTGTTGCATATCATGGTTATTGAATCAGCTTCAATGGAGCGGGTGCCAGAAAATTGCCCATTACATAATTGAATTCTCCCATACAAAAAACATGAACCCAATTTCAGTGAATGTTATCAAGAAATGTTGTAAAGTCAAACAGAAGAATTAGGATATTTTTTTCACCAGGCAACAATATAAAAACGGGAAAAATGAGGTGCCACTTATGTCGTTGCAAAATGTGTTTGCATATAAATTAGCTATTTTTCTCTTTCGCTTATGAGTCACTATGATCATCAGTGAGATTTATTGGCTTTAAGGAAGGAATCTTTTTCAGGCTGCATTGAAAGAATCAGTAAATCTAGAAATTGTTCCTCATTGTTTCTGCTTTCTGGATGGTAAATGTATCACTTTTGTGGAACTATGTCCCCTGACTCAAGGCAATATCTGACACCAAAGTGAATTGGCAGATTTTGGAGGAGTTACTAATGGTTATCTAAAAGGAACAAGCAAACAACTTCCACTGCAAAGTAGGCAAAGAACTCCCAGTGGCTCAGCACTTCAACTCCCCCTCCCATTCCCAATCCGACCTCTCTGTCCTGGGTCTCCTCCATTGCCAGAGTGAGCAACACCGGAAATTGGAGGAACAGCACATCATATTCCACCTGGGTTGCTTGCGTCCGGATGGCATGAACGTTGAATTCTCCCAATTTTGCTAGCCCTTGCTGTCTCCTCCCCTTCCTTAACCCTCGAGCTGTCTCCTCCCATCCCCCCGCCCTCGGGCTCCTCCTCCTCCCTTTTTCCTTCCTTCTCCCCCCCACCCCCCATCAGTCTGAAGAAGGGTTTCGGCCCGAAACGTCGCCTATTTCCTTCGCTCCATAGATGCTGCTGCACCCGCTGAGTTTCTCCAGCATTTTTGTGTACCTTCCACTGCAAAGGTCAGTTTTGCCTTTGCACAGCAAGGTCTGGAACCAAGAGAGTTATGGTTGTTGTATGTAGTTCCTTAGGGCTTTTGTCCTTCTTCTTACTCCTCTTTCTCTTTCTTAAATATGTCTTTCTTGCATTTATCTGAAATACAGTTGATGAAAATACGGAGACCCACGTTCGATCCTGACTACGGGTGCTGTATGCATGGAGTTTGTACGTTCTCCTCGTGACCTCCAGGGATTTTCTCTGCAAGCCTCCCTCACTCCAAAGACATACTGGTTTGTAGATTCATTGACTTGGTAAAATTGGAAAATTGTCCTTAGTGCGTGTAGCCTGGGGGGGAAATCCTGGGGGGGGGACACTGGGGGAAATCCTGTGTGGGGGGGACATGTTTTGTCCCCCCATGTTTTAAGAGGTGGGGGACAATCACTCCCCCCCCCCCTCCATGTTTTTTGAAACATGTTGCAGTAAAACCGCCACCACAGCCTCCGAGGTTAGCCAGCTCCGTGATGGTAAGTCCACAGGCTTTGCGACCGGAGCCCTCAAGGTCAATTCCAGTTGGAGGTCGCCAGCTCCTAGAATCTAGCAGCCCGGGACTAGCTGCAGTTCCCAGGTCACCTGCGTGCCCCGGGAGTGGCTGTAGCATCCAGGTCAGCTCGCCTGCTTCGGGACTGGCTGCAGCGCCCAGGTTGGCTCGCTTGCCCCAGGACTGGCTGCAACGCCCAGGTCACCTGCGTGGCCCGGGACTGGCTGTAGTTCCCAGGTCGGCTCACTCGCACCAGGTCTGGCTGCAGTTCCCAAGTCGCCTGCGTGCCCCAGGACTGGCTGCAGTTCCCAGGTTGCGAAAAACAATTGGAAAAAAAAACGCCTGCGGGCCGGACGATTTCAGGTTACGGGCCAGGTCCGGCCCGTGGGCCATAGGTTTCCGACCCCTGTCTTAGATGTCAGGCCTCATTGTGTCCCCCCCATGTTTTAAAAGCAATTTCTGCCCATGTTTTAGGATAGTGTTAGTGTGCGGGGATCGCTGGTCGGCATTGACTTGGTGGGCCAAAGTGTCCGTTTCCACACTGTTTTACTAAACAAAACTAAACTAAACTATTTAGGCCACGGCATGTATTTCTGTATAAATGCTGCTTCCTACTGAGACATATTATAGCATTTAAGATTAACATATTGTGTAGGTGCAAAACAGATTAGTGTCTTCTGTTCCTCTGTGACAGGACTGGTTAACTTCTTTCATTTGTTTATGAGGAGATGGCACTGCTGACGAGGCCAACCCTTATTTTTGGTTTATTGATCATCCCTTGAATCATGTGAGCACATCTCCTGGACGAATATTTTTCTGGTGATGAAAAGATATCATCGACGTGGTTTTAATCTTATTCCTAGTGAGCATCAAACACATATCCTAACTAATTAGTGCAATTGAGATTTAAGCAATAAACTATCTGAAGTTCAGTTGGTTCAAATGGAAACACTTGAGTTGGCTCAGATGATTGTATTTACTGTAAGTAGCTTGCTCAAGAGAAATAATAATTTATGCAACATCAATTAAACAACAAAACACAAGGCAAATATATAAATAGGCAAATTTGATTTGTTTACTAGATATTGATTCATTGTGATGTTTCTCACAGTGAAGCTGTACCTGTTGTATTTTAAGACAGATATCAATACTGTTCAGTGAATTTTAATCATGGTAATCATCGATGACTGAAAGAAGAATTTATATTACTTTGGAGTTTGAAGATGTAGATTTGAGTATAGGAGCAGGGAGGTTCTACTGCAGTTGTACAGGGTCTTGGTGAGACCACACCTGGAGTATTGCATACAGTTTTGGTCTCCTAATCTGAGGAAAGACATTCTTGCCATAGAGGGAGTACAGAGAAGGTTCACCAGACTGATTCCTAGGATGTCAGGACATTCATATGAAGAAAGACTGGATAGACTCGGCTTGTACTCGCTAGAATTTAGAAGATTGAGGGGGGATTTTACAGAAACTTACAAAATTCTTAAGGGGTTGGACAGGCTAGATGCAGGAAAATTATTCCCGATGTTGGGGAAGTCCAGAACTAGGGGTCACAGTTTAAGGATAAGAGGGAAGTCTTTTAGGACCGAGATGAGAAAATCATTTTTTACACAGAGAGTGGTGAATCTGTGGAATTCTCTGCCACAGAAGGTAGTTGAGGCCAGTTCATTGGCTATATTTAAGAGGGAGTTAGATGTGGCCCTTGTGGCTAAAGGGATCAGGGGGTATGGAGAGTGGCAGTTCTTATATAAAGTACTGCAAAATTTAATATGGGAGAGAATTTTATTACATGGGTAAAATTATTGTATGATAAACCGATGGCAAGAATTTTAACTAACAACATGTTATCTCAAAAATTGCAATTATCAAGGGGTAATAGGCAGGGATGTGCGTTATCACCCCTGCTATTTGCCCTTATGATAGAACCTCTGGCTGAAAGTATAAGAATTCATCCGAATATTCAGGGCTATAATACTAGGGACTCAAAGAATAAAATTTCATTATATGCAGACGATATACTTTTATATATTACAAAGTCACAAACGAGCATACCAAATTTATTAAATTTAATAGAGGAATTCGGGTATTTTTCTGGAAATAGAATAAACTGGAATAAAAGTGAAATCATGATGTTAAAACCTCAAGAACCTACACACTTACTGAAGTTCCCCTTTAAAATCACAACAGAATAATTTAAATACTTGGGTATTCAGATTACTAGAAAATATAAAGCATTATTCAACGCTAATTTTATACCTTTATTAAATAAACTTAATACGCTGATTAAATTTTGGAAAACACTTCCTTTATCATTATTAGGTAGAATAAATGCAATAAAAATGATCTTCCTACCACAATTACTATACCTATTTCAGTTTATACCGGTATATATACCAAAATACTTTAAAAAAAAATTAGACTCTAATACTACTAATTTTATTTGGGACTATAGATCACATAGAATTACAAAAAACACTTATGTAAACCAAATGATGTCTGGGGACTTTCACTCCCATATTTTATGTATTATTACTGGGCAGTGCATATTAAGAATATAATTTATTGGCTGGATAGTTCTACCCAACAGACAGAATGGATAAAAATGGAGAAAGAGGATTGTTTTCCTTGTAATATAGGAACGATCCTCTTCTCCCCGAAAAAACTGAACAACACAATATATAAGAAGAACCCAATTATATATGGTACAATAAGAATTTGGAAATAAATAAAATTATCTTTAAAATTAAGAAATTTATCATTGTTAATGCCAATAGCGAATAACCCTTTATTTAAACCATCTCTTATTGATAATACATATAACCAATGGGAAAGTCTCGGAATTAGAAGGATCGGGGATATGTACGAAATGGGAAACCTACTATCATTCCAACAATCACAATAAAAATTTAAATTGAAAAACAACCAATATTTTAAATATCTTCAGATTTGCGCTTTCATGAAAAAATACATACAAGGATATCAAAAAATAACTCCTGAATTATTGGAAGAAGCAATTAATATTAAAGCTGACACAAAAATTAATATCATATTTATATAATAGTATTTTAAATATAGACCTACCATCGACAGAGGTACTTAGAGAAGAGTGGGAACGGGAACTAATGATAAAAATTACAAAGGTTACATGGGAAAAGTACTTGATATATATTCACAAATGTTCGATTAATGTAAGACATAATCTAATTCAATTTAAAATTTTACATAGATTATATTATTCAAAAACAAGATTGAACAAATTTTATCCAAATATATCCCCCATTTGTGATAAATGTTTATCCCAAAACGCAACTATAACACACTCTTTTGTTTCCTGCATAAAACTTTATAGATTTTGGAGTGATATTTTTAAAATATTTACAAAATTATTTAAGATAAGAATGGAACCTAATACTGAAATGATTATATTTGGAGTAATGGAAGATGGGAATAAATTGAACACATCTCAAAATTTATTTTTTAATTATGGTTTAATAATAGCAAAAATATTAATACTTAAATTTTGGAAAAATACATCAATACCAAAGCTTAAAATGTGGATTGCAAGCATGTTGGACACCGCACATCTTGAGGAAATGCGATTCCTTCTAATGGATAAATCAGACCAATTCATAACGAGTTGGTCTCCATTTGTCGTCTTTTTGGAATCATATGGTGCAACACAATTGTAAAAGCTAACTGTTTCAGGACTGGACGAGGGATGGTCAAGATTATAAACAATGATCTCCTTACTTCTTTTCTTTATGTCTTATTCTCTTTTTCCTATTTTCTTTTCTTCAACTTTCTTCATTCGTTCGTCTTTTTTCTTTTTCATCACACACCAAGTAGCTGTCCATCAAATGTAACTTGCCAGATGTATGCTGACGATGCAGTTGTGTATGTACATGCCAAAAACAAACATCAAGCTGCACAAGACCTATCAGCTGCTATGATTAATGTGTCAAACTGGTTGCAGTTTTCTGATCTACATCTCAATGTGTCAAAGACTGTCTGTATGTTTTTCTCCAAAAAGGCAAGTACTGATGGAGATCCTGATGTGTTTGTACATGGAACAAAACTTAAAATTGTACATGAGTTTAAATATTTAGGAATCGTGATCGATTCACAGCTCTGCTTCAAACAACACCTCCGTTAAAGGACTTCATAAAGAAAAACACAAATAGGTCGACAAGAGCAGCCTCCAGGGGTGATTGTATAGTCCCGTTTAGGAAAAGTGTCTTTGGGCAGTCAGTATTTTCATATCGAGCGTCGCAGACCTGGAACGCGATACCATGCGTCATACGGGATCTGCCAACCCTTACCTCATTTACCAAACATCTAAAAATATGGTTACTGCAAAATCAAAATTGCAATCATAATCTACATTAAAAATAATCTATGGTACTCTTTAATTGCTATTTTTTTACTTTATTGTTTGTTTTGTTTTTGTTTTTGTCTTTTGTTTTTACCTTGTTTGGGATGTGTTTACCTTGTGTTGGGACAAAAGATGGAAATTAGCTACTGGCTACAATCTTGCATATTACATGCAAATGTTTATTAATATGCACTGTCCCTAATAAAAATCAATTCAAATTCAATTCAATTCAATTCAACACTATATATCTCACATCTTTCTATCCTTTACTATCTAATTTATTTTTCTTATTCTTATCTTTCTTTATTATAACAAAAAAAAAAAAGAAGTTGTACATAAAATGTATTATGAAAATATATATTAGGCACTTTGGTGCCATATGATCGTACTTACTTCTAATAAAATTAAATATTTAAAAAAAAAGAAAGACTGGATAGACTCAGTTGGTGCTCGCTAGAATTTAGAAGATTAAGGGGGGATCTTATAGAAACTTACAAAATTCTTAAGGGATTGGACAGGCTAGATGCAGGAAGATTGTTCCCGATGTTGGGGAAGTCCAGAACAAGGGGTCACAGTTTAAGGATAAGGGGGAAATCTTTTAGGACCGAGATGAGGAAAACATTTTTCATACAGAGAGTGGTGAATCTCTGGAATTCTCTGCCACAGAAGGTAGTTGAGGCCAGTTCATTGGCTATATTTAAGAGGGAGTTAGATGTGGCCCTTGTGGCTAAAGGGATCAGGGGGTATGGAGAAAAGGTAGGTACAGGATACTGAGTTGGATGATCAGCCATGATCATATCAAATGGCGGTGCAGGCTCGAAGGGTCGAATGGCCTACTCCTGCACCTATTTTCTATGTTTCTATGTTTCCCAGATTTGTGCCTGCGGTACCTGTACTGTAGCCGTTTCTTTCCTCAAATAATATAAGTTTCAATTTGGTGGCATTGAAGTTAACTAATCCATACAAAATATTAATGCATAATGCCTTTAAAAACTCGCAACTTGTTTACATCAAACTAGTTCCAATCGTGTTAGGTGCAAGTTGTTCCTGATGAAGTTAGGGCGGCACAGTGGCGCAGTGGTAGAGTTGCTGCCTTACAGCGGTTGCAGTGCCGGAGACCTGGGTTTGATCCCGACTACGGGTGCTGACAGTACGGAGTTTGTACGTTCTCCCCATGACCGCGTGGATTTCCCACGAGATTTCTCAGGCAATGAGAAATCCCACGTTTCCTCCCACACTCCAAAGACATACAGGTTTGTAGGTTAATTGGCTTGATGTATGTGTAAGTTGACCCTAGTGTTTGTAGGATAGTGTTAATGTGCGGGATAATCGCTGGTCGGCACATATTCAGGGGCTGTTTCTGCGCTGTATCTCGAAACTAAACTAAAAGTTAAAAGATACTTAAACGTGTACCCATACATGTTAATTTGTTTAATTTATATAAAAAGTCAGCTGCTCTAACATAGCAAACATGTTTAGCCAGGTTTCTTCTATATAACCTAAAGCAATAGTCTCATGTTAACAAACTAAGCTCTTAGTTGAGAAATGAAAATGGTTTCTCAGTTAATGAATCCTCCTGTTCAATATAACTATTTCTCAAGCTATGGGAAAGGAGGTATGTTTCTCAGGAGTCATGTTTTCATTGTTGAAATTCCCCAGAGAAATACACTATACAATTCAATTTATTGTCATTTGGACCCCTTGAGGTCCAAACGAAATGCCGTTTCTGCAGCCATACATTACAAACAAATAGACCCAAGACACAACATAATTTACATAAACACCCATCACATTGCTGTGATGGAAGGCCAAAAAAACTTATCTCTCCACTGCACTCTCCCCCCCGATGTCAGAGTCAAAGTCAAAGTCAAAGCCCCCGGCGGGCGATGGCGAATTGTCCCGCGGCCATTAAAGCCACGCCGGGTGATGCAAGGTCGCGCACCGGGTCTTGATGTTAGAGCCCCCGGCGCGCGCTCGCAGTCCCGCAGCCATTCCAAGCCGCGCGGGGCGGTGCTGTAAGGCCCCGCTCAGGTGCTCTTCAACCCCGCAACTCGGGCGGAAGAAGTCGCCGTTGCGGAAGCCCTGAAAAGCGGTCTCCCTCCAGGGACCCGCGGGCTCCCGGTGCCGCCCGCCAAACCCGCAGTTGCAGCCTCCGAATCTCCGGGGGTCGGGCCGCAGCAGCGTCCACCACAGCTCCACCCGCTCTGGACTCGGCCAGCTCCGCGACGGTGAGGTGAGTAGTCGGCACCACAGCCCCCGGTCTTCCTGTTGGAGGCCGCTCCTCGTTGCAGCCCCAACGACAACGGAGACCCGACGGAGAAAAGGTCGGGTCTCCCGTGCAGGGAGAGATTTAAAAGTTACCCCCACCCCCCCCACCCCCCCACACACATACCCCAACAAAAATAACAAAAACTACGTAAAAACATAAGACATAAAATAATAAAAACGCAGACGGACTGCAGAGGCCGCTGCTGACGAAAGTCGCGCCGCCCACCGAAATGGAGCACATCATGACCTATTGCTGCAAACAAAACAACATTTATTACTGTAGTGTAAGGGTTAAAATGACAATTTCAACTAAAATGTGAAATGAAGTTATCAGCTAAGTTAACACCCCTACATTCCATAGCCTCTCGAAAACAAGTTTCCTGATGCGTTATCTCATCGCACCTGTGTTCATTGCCTGAGAAAGCAGTCTTTCCCATGCCATTCTATGGGAAAACCTGTGTTGGCGAACAAAACACAACAGCAATAGTTGGGTAGACCACCCACGCCCCCTGTCGCTAATAGTGCAGAAACGTTGCAGACAAGCGTGGTCTGCTCTGATAAGAAGTGCCATAAAGAATGTTGTTGGTCGCCCTCTTGGTGAGAGAACCTCAGCCTTCGACCGCATCGCGAACGGTGCCAGGTGATCTTGAACGAAACATCCTGTGGCATGCTCTGATGAGTTTGTGAGTGCACATGGATTTATGTGAGTGTATGTAGTAACACCCTGCGGCATGCTCTGCTGTGTACTCGAGGTTTGCGAGTGTGTTCGGGGATATTCGAGGATACGTGAGTGTATGTGCCTTATTTAGTAGTGTGATAAATTACTGAATGAATCAAACACTGTTATCTGAATCCAGTGATATATCGAACACAACAATTTATAAAAAGAAGACATAAGTACCAGCAGTACTTATGGGCCAGCACAGGGGTGCATCAGTAGAGTTGCTGCTTTACAGCTCCAGAGACCCATGTTCGATCCTGACACCTTGTGCTGCCTGTATGGAGTTTGTACGTTCTCCCAGTGACCTGTGTGGGTTTTCTCCGGGTGCTCGGGTTTCCTCCCGGATTCCAAAGACTTGTAGGTTTGTAGATTAATTGGCTTCTGTAAATTGACCCTATTGTTTAGGGTAGAATTAGTGTGTGGGTGATGGTTAGTTGGCATGGACTCGGTAGACCAAAGGTCCTGTTTCCACACAGTATCTATAAACTAAACCAAACTAAAGAAGTTAATTTAACTGTTGAGTTTTTAATTTTCAAACCCCGTTTGTAGCATATGTGAGATTGTCTAGCGACTTGTTTTTTTACAAGTATCTTTTGCATGCATAAGACCCTCCCAAAGAGCTTCACAGGCAATGGAGCATACTTGACATGTAATAATTCAGCATAGATGGCAGCCGATTTGCAAAATCATCCGAAAAATATTCAGATATAACCATTGTGAGCAAATCTATTATTGGAAATGATGCATAAGCACCTGCAGAGGGCAGGGATTAAGTATGAAGATATTTTTTCCTTTAAATGTTTTTTTAAATATACCTTGTCCCGAGCATTTTAGATTTTTATGGAGCACAGATTCACAGACACCATTACAAAATTGATTCCCTATGTAGCCAGGGACTGGCAGGAGAAGACAGGAATGCTTACTCTTGAATGTGTACCTGGATGTCTTAATGAATACATGCCTGTCGCACTGACCTCTGTAGTCATGAAGACCCTTGAAAGGCTTGTGCTGGCCAAGCTGAAAAATATTTCAAACCGCCTGCTGGACCCTCTGCAGTTTGCATATCAAGCCAATAGATCTGTGGCTGACGCAGTCAACATGGGCCTACACTTCATCCTCCAGCAACTAGACTGCCAGGGGACCTATGTGAGGTTTTTGTTTATTGATTTTAGCTCTGCATTCAACACCATTGTGCCAGAGCTACTACACTCCAAACTTTCCGAGTTGACTGTGCCTGAACCCCTCTGGTGGTGGATCACCAGCTACCTGACAGACATGTGAGGCAGCATGTGAGGCTGGGAAAGCACATCTCGAACCTGCAAACCCTCAGCATAGGAGCACCACAAGGCTGCATACTCTCCCTTCTCCTCTACTCTATCTACACCAACGACTGCACCTCCACTGACTCCTCTGTCAATCTTCTCAAGTTTGCGGATGACACAACCGTGATTGGACTGATCCAGGATGGGTAAGAATCTGCCTACAGACAGGAAGTGACACAGCTGGCGGCCTGGTGCCATCGCAACAACCTGGAGCTCAATGCTCCTAAGATAGTAGACTTTAGGAGAGTTCCCCCTCCCCTCACCCCACTCACCATCAACAACACCACAGTGTAGAGTCTTTTAAGTTCCTGGGAACCAGCATCTCCAAGGACCTTAAATGGGGGGGCTACTATCGACTCCACAGTCAAAAAGGCACAACAGAGAATGTACTTCCTGCGACAGCTTAGGAAGCACAATCTGCCACAGGCAATGATGGTTGAATTCTATACGGCCATCGTAGCTTATGTCCTCACCTTCTCCATCATGGTCCGGTTTGGCTCAGCCACCAAGCACGACATCCGGAGGCTGCAGCGAATCGTCCAATCAGCTGAGAAGGTTATTGGCTGCAACCTTCCTTCCATTGATGAACTGTACACTGCAAAGGCCAGGAAGCGAGTGGGTAAGATCATCTCTGACCCCTCTCACCCTGGCCACAAACTCTTTGCATCACTTCCCTCTGGAAGGCGACTCCAGACTGTCAAAGCTGCCACAGCCAGACATAAAAACAGTTTTTTTCCATGAGTAGTAGCTCTACTCAATAACCAAACATTTGTAGCCTCCTTTTGCTCTGGTATTTTACTTAATTCACATGTTTAATCAATAAATGTTTTATTATTAATGTTTAATGTTTTAAGGGTCAAACCTTAATGTCACTGTAACTTAAGATGTTGAGATTTCACTTCCTGCTTAACATGGTGCTAAATATAAAGGATGGATTAATGAGTTTTGAGCTGGGCCCAGCATCTTATGGCAATTTATCCTTCAGCATCTAGGGTGACATGAAGGCAAGAGACCTGGGTTCGATACTGACTACGGATCTGTACAGAGTTTGTACGTTCTCCCCATGACCATGTGAGTTTTCTCCAGGATCTCCTGTTTCCTCCCACACCCCAAAGACGTACAGGTTTGTAGGTTAATTGGTTTGGTATAATTGTTAAATTGTCCCTAGTGTGTGAAGGATAGCGTTAGTGTGCGGGGATCTCTGTTTGGCGTGGACTCGGTGGGCTCCAGGGCCTGTTTCTGTGCTGTATCTCTAAACTAAACTGCAAACTAAACTAAATTAACTCAGTGGACTCCTTGGTTGTCAATCACTATAACACGATTTGTCATGACAGTTTTCAAGCTTTTCATTTCTTACTGCCTTCACCTTCTCCACCACAGCTAATCATGAAGACTATATGCTGCTCAAATATCTTGGATATCTTTAATTATGTCTCAATCGTATATTCTTAATATAATTCCGTCAATTAAGCATTTCTCGCTCATCACTTAAACCTTTTTAAATGTCTCTTTTCTTATAGATTGTATCTGTCTTATTTCCCTTCTTTCCTTTGATTGATTTTTTAAAAAACATTATTACAAAATCAAAATGCTGCTGTTACTGGAAATGTAATTTATAAATGATGGAAATATTCAGGAAGCTTTTGTGGACATTTTGGAAGTAGGAAGTAGTTAACAATTGACAATGACCCTTTGTGAAAATGCTTTCAATTGGGTTTCACTCTCTTATCTTCAATTTCTGATTAAGGTTCTTTATATGAAAATTGAACACATTACTTCCCTGTATAATTTGACTTATTGGCTGTCCTTCCCAGCAATTCCAAGTCTTATATCTAATTTCAGCCATCTGTAGTTCTTGAATTTTTTATTCTTTGTCATCATTAGCACTGGTGTCAGAGGTTTTGTGGAGAAGGCAGGAGAATGGAGTTAGGAAGAAGAGATAGATCAGCCATGATTGAATGGCGAGTAGACTTGATGGGCCGACTGGCCTAATTCTGCTCCTATCACTTATGATCATGTGTCATAAAACCTATCGCTTAGATCTCTCTCTTCCCTCTCCTAGATACATCAACTAATTTCTGAAGTTTTATTACTCCACTTTGTGATATACTCTAAAGTGTTTTTCCAAGTGGACTGTGATATAAACACACTTGGCTGCTGACGTAACTCCAGGGCCATGTAAGCTGCAGTAAAATTCCAATAATCTGACACCCTCAGGAAGTTGGCTGGATTGTTGAATATTACTCTTATTAATACTCCAACAAACATCCACTGTCTTTTGGATGTCACCCAGTGGTACAATACATTTTCCAATCAAGTAGGCAAGTTGAAAGAAAGCAATGGCCCCACCGAGTTGAAATGAACAGTGCAAAAAAGCTAGATTTTAGTGCATACAGTTTTGTATGCAGTTTTTGCATACTATTCAGTAAAAATGTTACTATACACAAGCATAATCATACTTCAGGACAAGAGAGTAGGAATAGTAGATTACACTGAGGCAGTAGTTGCCACATTTCCAACACCATTTTGTATGATTCTAGGTCAAAGTTATTAGAAATGTAGAGTCTCAACCTGGGGATAAGGTTTGTTGTCCAGGCAGAAGCACTGGGTTGCAGATGCAAGGTCAGTTTGGCCAGGCTATGGTGTTAGTGTACAACACCGCTGCTCCATGCTGCCTCAAGCCACGTCCGACCCGTGTGCTCAGCTTCTTAGAAACATAGAAAATAGATGCAGGAGTAGGCCATTCAGCCCTTCGAGCCAGCACCTCCATTCAATATGATCATGGCTGATCATCCAAAATTAGTACCCATTCCTGCTTTCTCCCCATATCCCTTGATCCCGTTAACCCTAAGAGCTATATTTAACTCCCTCTTGAAAACATCCAGTTTCTGCCTCCATGAAAATTAGGTGGATTCCAGCTCCTCTCTTCAGATGAACAGACTTTTCTTCAAATCCTTTCCTTTAGTGATTACCCCCAGATATTCACCCTAGGTTGGCACATGGCACGGCAGGTAGTGCAGTTATCTCACAACTCCAGTGATTCTAATTTCAGGTACTGTCTGTATGGAATTTGCAGGTGGAGTTAATGGATGTATGATAGAATAGGTTACAAGTAAAACTTGTTGCTGACTGAATCCCTTCTCTGTCAATATGAAAATAATCTAATTGTTACGGGATTTAGATTATTCTGCTTCATCCTATCTAAACATAGAAATATAAAAAACAGGCGCAGGAGTAGGCCATTCGGCCCCCAGCCAAAATCAGTACCCCATTATTGGTTTCTGCCCATATCCCTTGATTCTGTTAGCCCTAAGAGCTCCATCTAATTCTCTCTTGGAAACATCCAGTGAACTGGCTTCCACCGCCGTCTGCGGCAGAGAATTCCACAGATTCACAACTCTCTGGGTGAAAAAGCTTTTCCTCATCTCAGTCCTAAATGGTCTAACCATTATTCTTAAACCGTGATCCCTGGTTCTGGACTCCCCCAACATTGGGACCATTTTTCTCGGTGCGGCGTCTGATCTACTCGAGCCCCAGGCTGCTGCGGGACCTTCAGCGGCCCACTCAAACAACGCCTCGATCCAGACACATTGATCCACAAATCTGCTGACCCTCGCCTCATATGGCCACCATTCAGTGTCTGTGCCCTGGACGCCTCCCACAGCCAAGCTCGGAGCTCCCAGAGTGCCACAGAGGTGGGGGGGAGTAAGAACCTAGCGCACTCACCAGCACTGTTCCTTTCCTATGTCAGCACCTCCGCCATCTTGAATCTTGATCTCATTGCGGACTGCAACTAATATCATCTTATTTGGTTTCAATTTATGTGACAAATGACAATGGCTTCGTGGCAACTTATTTCCAAAAGAAGGACATTTTTAAGCAAGTTCAACATTAAACACTTCTTGCTTTGGAAAGCTAAATGCATTATTATGTTGCCAACTGTTTGGGGATTCGTGTAACCACATGTGACCACAGGCAAAAGCCAGCAGAGTGGAGGCAGATTTAACTCTCTTGGATTACACTGATATTACAAACAGTTCTCTTATGCAAATCAACCGCCATGTTCAGGTTAATGTTTCCATATTATATCTGACTATTGGCTTCTGCCATCTGCTTCTTATTTCTGCTTAGAATATAGCAGAAATAATACAGACAGTGGAACTTTAAATCAACAAAAGTTTGAAAGTTTAAATTTCCTCAGTTCAACTAAAAGATTACATAAATGTGCAGTGGCTTTTATCCAAACCAGTTTCAAGACAGACTGTCTTCTAATTTATTATACAACATGTAGGTAAACCAAGTTTTTAACATAGAGGAAGAAATAAAATGTAGACACAAAGACACAATGAGTCAGGCAGCATCTCTGGAGAAAACGGATGGGAAAAATATTTGAACCATCCCTTTTCTCAAGAGACGCTGCCTGACCCATTGAGTTACTCCTGCAATTTGTGTCTGTATTTGGTATAAACCAACACCTGCAGTTCTTTGATTCTTAGAAAGAAAATGTTATGTGGACCTGAGGGTCCATATGTATGTGTACTGTTGCTTTGTTGCTTAAAGTACTTAGACCATAAGTGATTCCCCCCCGCCCCCCCTCAAAGTACAGTTCATTACATATTTACAACAATCTGGCATAAAGGTGCAGTGGATGGCACACCTGCCTCTTAGCTTCAGGGAGTCAAGTTAGATCCTGTCTCATGCAGTCTATATTGGGCTTGCACATTTTCTCAATTAATTTGTGGATACATTGGTGGTGGTACTCCAATTTCCTCCCCATTCCCAAGAAAATCTATTGGCAGATTAGATGGCTCCAGTAAATGACTCCCTTGTTTAGGCAAGTGGCAAATGAAACAAAGAAGAGCTAGTGGATATACGAGAGAGAAGTACGGAGCAGGGGAATGGAACTGATGGAGATGCTGGGTGCCAGCATCTAATGATAGATTGAATGGATTCCTTCTGTATCAAAATAAGTAGGTACAGTAAGAGATATAATTCCTTATATATTTATAAGGTTCACATTATATTAGCATGCTATTATTATTGTTTTGGTCCCTTACGTTCTCCAGTTGAGCACATTGAAGTTTTTCATCGGTTACAGAACCTTGGTATGCAATGGTGGATGGGGCTTAAATCTAAACTGTCAACCCTTTTCTTCATGACGACCATAGAAACATAGACATAGAAACATAGAAAATAGGTGCAGGAGTAGGCCATTCGGCCCTTCGAGCCTGCACCGCCATTCAATATGATCATGGCTGATCATCCAACTCAGTATCCTGTACCTGCCTTCTCTCCATACCCTCTGATCTGTTTAGCCACAAGGGCCACAATTAACTCCCTCTTAAATATAGCCAATGAACTGGCCTCAACTACCTTCTGTGGCAGAGAATTCCAGAGATTCACCACTCTCTGTGTGAAAAATGTTTTTCTCATCTCGGTCCTAAAAGACTTCCCCCTTATCCTTAAACTGTGACCCCTTGTTCTGGACTTCCCCAACATCGGGAACAACCTTCCTGCATCTAGCCTGTCCAACCCCTTAAGAATTTTGTAATTTTCTGTAAGAATCCCCCCTCAATCTTCTAAATTCTAGCGAGTACAAGCCGAGTCTATCCAGTCTTTCTTCATATGAAAGTCCTGCCATCCCAGGTACCAGGTTTGGCTTCAGCACACAGCGATGGAGCTTGGAGATTACTAGTCGGCAACACTAGTCTGTGGACAGCTCCCTGCACTGGAATATTTGCAAGGTTTAGGCAGACCAAGCAGATGATCTACTAAAGCCAGCATTACGCAGGTTCTGGACTCAAAGCCTCTGCAACCCTAACCATGCCCTCTTGGCAAATGTACATTCCTGAAGGAGCAGGGAGATCGTCTCATCCTCTGACCCGCCCAATGGCAGCTTGCACTGCTGCTAAGACCAGGGATGGGGAGAGCCCTTCTCATCACCAGCCAATTGATGACTACAAACAAAAGTTGATTGTTGCTTTGAAATGACACAAGCCATTCTGCCAAATGATGTTGAAGGTTGTCGTAGAGAACCATCGAGCAAGATCCACCATTTCCTCTTCCTGTGGGTTTTTGGGGACTGTCAATGCTTGTTTAACCTGTGGTTAAAGATGTCCTTCTGCCATCAGTTCTGTGTTATTGCAATATTACAGCAGAATCCAACCTAATGGAGTATTCTATAGACAACACATGAAAGAGATAGTACGTCAAAATGACTTCAAGAATCTATACACTGTTCGATGCAGCCTTCAGGTAAGGGCTATGTTGGATACATTTCTACCTATTTCTCTGGAGATTTGTATATTATGTCACTATGGAGATGATCCATTTTCAATCTCTGGTTAAATTGGAATATATTTCAAGTGACTGCTCAGAGTAGAATAAGTCATTGGCCATAGCTGTGTAACATATAGCATATTGGCCACACCTGCATTACAAATAGGTAATACACCTATTACCCTGTTCTAGAGTTTAGTTTAGTTTAGTTTAGTTTAGTTTAGATGAAACAGGCCCTTCGGCCCACTGAGTCTGTGCCACTCAGCGATCCGCACACACTAACACATTAGGGAAAAATGACAATTATACCAAGCCAGTTAGCCAACAAATCTGTACGTCTTTGGTGTGTGGGAGGAAACCGGAGCTCCCGGAGAAAACCCACGCAGGTCACGAGGAAAACGTACAAACTCTGTACAGACAGCAACAATAGTCAGAATTGAACCCAAATCTCTGATGCTGTAAGGCAGCAACTCTACCTCTGCGCCACTGTGCCGCCTAGTTGTATGAAAACCATAAATTGTGTGTGCAAGTGCCAAATGATAAGTGCCATAAGTATTGAAAATATCCCACACTTTTAAGTTCAATTCTCAATTTACAAGCCTTACATTTTGCTGCGCTTGCGGTCTGTAGATTTGTTTAATCCTGCGTACCTTGCTCTTAACAACTCCTTCAAAAAATGTTTTGCTTGGAGGAGCTGGAGCTTAGGAACCTCATCCCCAATGCTACTTTTCCTGCAAAGTCTGTTCAGAATATTGATTTTTTTTTAAACTGCAATGCAGGTAATTTGGCTGTGAGTAAACCCTTTGAAACTGCTGCACAGTAAAGCAGTAAAGCTTCGCAAAGTGAAACGAAAGCAGACTTGATTGGTCGATTTGATCTCATCACACCTTACTCTGTAGTTCTCTTTTTTTGTATCTTGTCTTGTTAATCTTAGCACATCTATTTTACTTCATATCTTCTCCAATGGACCGCTTTGATGTCTTAAGCCTTTGCACTGAACAGAGATTCATGCTACTTGATCCTTCTCCTAAAAAATGTGGTTTAACCAGAAACTGATGCATTTTTATGGAACTCGTCTGCAAAAGCAACCACCTCAGCGGTCCATTTGATTCCTGTCCTGAGTTCCTCTGCTACTGGAAATGTGCAGTAGTGACCATTCGAATGAGAACACACTTGAGCTTACCCAGGACTTTCACAGCGGAAGTTTGACCAATCAAGGCAACAAAACTGGGTCAGCTATTTTCTTCTCCTTCTTCTTGCGAATGAACATTAACCAAATGAATAGTTAGATCTTAAGCTGGGTGTTGAGCAGCCGGATTGTTGTCAGCTATCAAAAAGGTAGCAATGCAAAGACCTCTCCAAACTAGTGTCGGGTGAAGACGCATTGCAAATGATGGAATGAATGATAGTCTAATAAAGGCTCAGAGATGACGACATGGGCAGAGGGGGTAGCCCTTGGATTCTTCAACATAACTCCAGCCCCATGATGTCTGATGACATCAGATCAAACATAGCAGAGGAAATGTGTATAAAGGAACCACAGAAGCTGGTTTACAGTATATCAAAGATAGACACAAAGTGCTGGAGTAACTCAGCTGCTCAGGTGGCCTCTCTGGAGAAAAAGGATGGGTAACCTTTTGGGTCGGGGACCTTTAGTCTAAAGTAGGGTCCCAAACCAAAACGTCACCCATCCCTATTCTCCAGAGATGTTGCCTGACCGACAGAGTTACTCCAGCACTTTGTGTCTATTTTGAAGAACACAGGGAAGAAGTATTGAAAGTAGAAAGTGGAATGTACTCTGGGAGGGGGTTCACTACGTGCTTCACTGTGAGGCTTGTTAGCTCTACCTCAAACTGAGTTGGCTGAGTTCTGAAGGACATAACTGATAATGAGGTCTATAGCAGAGAGAGAGCGAACTAACAGCAGAGATCAAGCTGCCTGAATTTGTCCCCACCTATTTAACCACAATAAGTGTATCCTGCTGTGAGTGCACTGGTAAAAGTAACCTCTGCACAGTCCTTGTGGAAATAAAGTGTGATCATCACAATGAGATTGTGTTGTGTGGCTGCACAAATAAAATAATAATAATTTATCTCAAGACAGATCTAAAACCTCGGGCAATCTAAACAATAAAAATATAGAATGCAACGGAGAGAGCTAAACGATATCGCAACTTATAAATCAGATCTACCATCCTACCAGGTCCAGGCATGAATAGTCATGGATAATTAAACTGTGAAAGGGAGGAGGCAGGTTCAAGAACTTCCCCATTCTCAATGATGTTAAAACCTGTCATGTAAGTGCTGAAGAAAAGGTTGAGGTATTCACACCAATATTCAGCCCGAAGTGACATATGATGGAGCCTTCTCAGTTTCCTCCTCAAAGCTTCAAAGATAGGATGAATGCACAGAGCTTTTACCCAGGTAAAGGAATCAAAAATTAGAGGACATAGATTTAAGGTGAGAGAGGAAAGATTTAATAGGAACATGAAGGGCAACTTTTTAAGAGGGTGGTTGGTGTATTGAACGAGCTGCCAGGTGAGGAATTTGAGGCAAGTACTGTAACAGCATTCAACAGACACTGGATTGGAACATGGATATGAAAGATTTAGAAGAGGGATGTGTGCCAAACACAAGAAAATAGTACAAGCTTAGATGGAACATCTTGGTCGGCATGGACGAGTTGGGCCAAAGGCTTGTTTCCATGCCATGCAGTAGACAGTATCTCCGTGACTCTGACACCACTATGTTTTTCCACCATTAGGGAGAAAGCCAGCTGACTTGACAGCCCGTTAATGAAAATGACCATTCATTCCTGATACAACATTGGCTGCAGTGTGTACTTTGCAAATTGACTACAGTTATTCACCCAGACTACTCGAACAGCAGCAAACTAATTTGCAACCTCTTATACTACAAAAGCTATTAGAACTTCAGAATATAATACCTGCAGGTTCCCATCCAAATTGGTAATCACCTTTGGTAATTCCCTGGCTGGGAAATAAATGTATCGTGAGGGGAATAGATAGTGTGAATGCACAGAGCTTTTTACCCAGAATTGGGAATCAAACATTAGAAGACATATGTCCTCTAAATTTGCCTAAATCTTGGAACTCCCTTCCTTCAATAGAAGAGCTGCAGCGATTCATGAAGGTGGCTCACCACCATCTTCTTAAGTGTAGTTGGGGATGGGCAATACATGCCATGAACAATTCCCACATGGCAAAAAAAAGGAATACAGAAAAAAGGCACAGAAAAATAAGTGATTGCTTGAGCCAATTTTCAATTGTCACTGCAGTCAATGGTAAAAATGATCTAGGTAGTAAAATCAGCCTGTTCTTTCATTTTACACCTACGAGATGCTCAAAATGATGCCAGAGATAGAACAATGTGTGTGACGCACAAAAAGTAAGTCATAGAAAATAACTGAAATGAGGGGGTAGGAAATAATGCAAGACATTTCGCAGTGAACAATAGCAGTGAGAGATCTACAGAGAGATTAATGGAATAAGCCTGATCATTTGGAACACTTACAGAGAGTGGGAAAAGCCCTCAGAAGATGAGTTCTAAGAGTGCTAACAGTGTAGTCTGGGGTTGTTGCTTGAATACAAAACACATAATTTAACCACCATGTTAATGCATCCTTGCCTGATGGGTTTTGTTGGTAATAAGTTAAAATATTAAACATCCAAATAAAATGAATTAATTTGCCTCCCTTGATCTTGGTTCCAAATTGTATACCCTGTATACTCAGGCTGTGTACACTGTCCCCTTGTTCTGGACTCTTCAGTCATTAGAAACATCCAGTGTGACTAATCCTGTTAGAATAAGCGAGTTTGTTTTTCGAAAAACTGTTTCTTAAATGTTGGGATAGTCCCAGCTTCAGCCCACCACCCTTGGGTAAACATAAATTGAGATTGAGAGCACACAGTGAAGTCGAGTATTGAAAGTTATATGGCATCTGTCCAGCTTGTTTAGGGTAAGCTTATGCCAACCACACTCACTGTGTGTGAATGTGTGTGAATGTGTGTGAGTGATTGGTGGTGGTCGGAGAGGCCGTAGGCGCAGATTGGCAGCCACGCTTCCGTCAGTCTGCCCCAGGGCAGCTGTGGCTACAGAAGTAGCTTACCACCACCGAGTGTGACTGAGGAGTGAATGAATAATGCGATGTAAAGCGCCTTGAGTATTAGAAAGGCGCTATATAAATCCCATCCATTATTATTATTAAATAGGATAGACACAAATTGCTGGAGTAGGTCAGCGGGAACGTCACCCATTCCTTCTCTCCAGAGATGCTGCCTGTCCCACTGAATTACTCCAGCATTTTGTGTCTATCTTCGATTTAAACCAGCATCTGCAGTTCTTTCCTACAAACTAAACAGGAAATGGATGGATTACAAAAATCACATTTTATCTTAGACCTGAACTGAAACATAATGACAGATGGTCCATTTTTGGGAAAGCATTGTATTCAGACTACAGTTATATCACATATCCCAGTCATAAAATATACATCAATACCTTATGAAATCAAACATTTACTGCAAAATCCAGATCAACCAATGTACTAACGTTTTTAAAGACAAAAGTTGTTAAAATGAGTAATGCACAATGCCTAAAATGTACATTATGCAATGGGGAACAATATATAATATTTCACACTTTTAAATAGGACATGATAACTGTTCCAGTTCTTTTTAATTTGGCTGTTTCAGAATTTGATTATATAGCAGTGAAGACCTGCAATAAGGATTTATTAGAAATGAACAGAAAATTGAGATAACGTGGTGAAAGCCTTGGCTGTTTTTCAAGTGCTGTTGAAGTAACACTGCCTTGATCAGACTATCTGACCGAAACCAACAACCAATTTGGAGGATTATCTGAAAATTTCAGGCAAGTATGTTTGAGGTGGAAAATTATTGCTTTTGTTTTTGTTTTTTGCATCAGGCTGCAGTTTATTCAATATTGCCAGTGTTACAGTACATCTATTTTGTCAACTAGACCCATGGTACTTGTGCATTTTATATCCGCACAGCTTGCCTCGAAAGAGCAAAGAACGCACTGAAACCGAAGGGAGCCATTAGTTCTGCAATTTCATTCAAAGCTCGAACAGTATATGGGGCTGTTAGAATGTTGGTTTCATTTTTTAGGCTTCAGGGAAGGTTTATTACTAATGTGCTCATCATTTTTGTGGATATGCTGTTGAAAACTCTCCAATACATTTAATGTTCTGCAGTACTGTACTCTCTCACTTCTCAATGGATAGGTTAGGCTATTTAGTTACAACTTATGGATGGCTTCAGCATTTTATTAGAAGCTAGCTGAGTCATACAGATCAGGGAGATTCAAGGCTTATTCATCTGTTTTCTATAAACTGGCTGGTTCCCGCTGTTTTCGTGGCATGGGCATGATTCTCAGCTGCGGCAAATAGGGGAACACAGAGGATCAGGCAGCATCAGTGGAGGCAGAAGAATAGTCAACGCTTCAGGCTGAGACCCTGCATCAGAACTGGCATGGTGGCACAGCGGTAGAGTTGGTGCCTTACAGCACCAGAAACCCGGGTTCGATCCTGACTATGGGTGCTGGCTATACAGAGTTTGTACTTTCTCCCTGTGACTGCATGGGTTTTCCCCGGGTGCTCTGGTTTCCTCCCGCACTCCAAAGACGTACAGGTTTGTAGGTTAATTAGCTTCGGTAAAAATTGTAAATTGTTCCTAGTATATATGTATGCTAGTGTAGCAGGAATCAATGGTCAGCGCGAATTCAGTGGGCCGAAGGGCCTATTTCCTCACAGCATCTCTAAGCTAAACTAATGCATGATCTCGACCTGAAATATTTTCCAAATTTCAAGCTTTGTTTTTTGCTCCAGATTACGGCATCTGCAGACTCCTTGGCCAGTTCAACCATTCAACAAAAAAAAGGATGATCTGAATCTCCATGTGATTTTCCTACTTTTGCTCCATATTCCTCAATATCCTTACCTAATAAAACCTGTTGACTACAAATTCTATCGCAGCACTCAAGATCCTCTGAAATGGTGCATAGGTGGAGCACTAATAACTATTTCAGTTGTTGGTTCACCGCATAAAACTCCCATTATGTTCATGGCCCAGGACCATGTATGTGCTACCCAGTCCTTCATTCATCACACTACAGGGGTGGAGATGGGAGTGTGCAGCATTACAATACAGAGTGTCGTTATGGCATTGGCTAAAACCAGATAGGACTACGGGATTGTGTGAGAATCAAGAGACCTTGAGGAATAGAAGCACCCCTGACCCTACCCCTGTCATTCCATAAGTTCATGTCTGATCTAATCTTGGTCTCAGTTCCACTTTTCTGCCAGCAGCTTTAAACCTGTGTCTCCCCTGTAGACCAAAGCAATGCATCCCAATCTTGAAAATATTTAATGATTTATGTGTAGAGTATTGCAAAATATCTTGATGTTCTGAGAGCAGTAAAAAATAATTCCCCTCTGAATTAAATGGATGATCGAAACATGAAACTATTTCACTCAATTCAAGATTCCCCAGGTGTAGCGGCAGATTTTTATATTGTTCAAGAGTTTACTCCCTCCAGCCGCTAAATGGACGACATGGTTAAGGGGAATGTCTTCATACGCATGCGAGCTCACCGTCAGAGACCTTCAGAGCTTCTTCACAGACAAATCTTCCAAACACAGTCTTTTGATTGATAAATTCTTTATTGTTGATGAAAAACAATAAGGTACATCCAAACTTCTTCCGACTCGTACACTATAATCTTCATCGAACTCCAGCTTATCGCTTTAAAGGTTAGAAAACTCCTCGTGTGTCGCATGGTCGAAGGGTAAACCTTCTCCATGCTGGTCCAAAACTAAGCTTCTGTGCAAGAACCTTAGCTCCAAACTCACCCAAAAATACGTCATAAAACCCGCCCAACTGGCAGTGTAAAATTTAAAGACACATGCCATCATCAATGACACACAAAACAAGCCAAATGGCCACTACACCAGGAGGAGAAAGAATCTTTCAACAAAGATAGACACAAAATGCTGGAGTAACTCAGCAGGTCAGGCAGTATCTCTGGAGAAAAGGAATAGGTGATGTTTTGGGTCGAGACCCTTCTTCTTTTCAGCATCTATCTTACCAACCCCCCTCAAAACCACAACTGTTTCACAAAGATCTCTTCTCTTGGTTTGACACTGATGATAGACTCTACTTACTCAACTGTTCTGCATAAGATAACCCTTTTATCCCAGGAATTAACCTCCTGATTTGTTTGAATTGTCTCCAGTGCAAGAACATTCCTATTTAAATAAGAAAAACAAAACTGAATTCAGTACTGCAAGAGTAGATTAATCCACAATCTATACAACTGCAGCCAGTTTATCTATTGTTATAATCCACCCCCTTTGAAGTAAAAGTCAACTTACTTGCCTTCCTAATTATGCTCTACTTGTATGTTAACTTTCTGCAATTAAAAAAACAGAATGCTGGAAATACTGTGTTACAGGCAGCACCTATAGAAAGTGCTAATGTTTCAGGTTGGAGATTCCTCACCAGAACAGTTTTATTTCAGATTTCCTGAATTTGCTATCTTTATTGATTTTCATCTACGGTCTTTTTGATTTTTTTTAGCTAATCTTCTCTGTTTTGGGGAAAAGGAAACCTGAAACTCTCTAAATACTTTTCTCATGTAAATAATATTCTGTTGTTTTCCTCCGACCTAAGTTAGCAATCTCAAATTCCTCCTCATGCTGACGTAAACTTTGGTTACCTCTATGCCCTCCTCTAACAAGATTTACCATCTGGCTTAGCTTCAATAGCAGTTTTGGCTACAATAGACTTGATCCCTTCATTAATAGCAATTTGAAGATAGTTGAGATCTCATAATTTCTTGGGCACTTGACCAGTGACATTGTGGCCACCAGAAAACAAGTCATGAATTCCAACCCTTTTTCCTGTTAATTAGCAAATCCTGTATACATGCCAATACATTACCACTGGCACGGTGAGCTCTCGTACTGTAAGCCACCATGCTCCAGGGGATCAGGGAAGCCAACAGGGTATTGGAGTATCAGGAAGAAACAACAGATTGTTGGGAGATCAGGAAGGACCAGTTTGATGTTTTGGGATCACAAACCGGCAGTGTGGTGTTGGGAAGAAAGAATAACATGGTGTTGGAGGATTGACAAAGATCAACAAGGTTCAAGGTGAAAAGGGAATGCCTATCAGATGTTGAGGGAGCATTAACTGTCATTGAGGTCTTGGAAGAACACGAAGGAGCAGCAAGGTGGTGAGAGAGCTGGGACAACCAGAACTTGGTTTCGCAATATTGCCGGCAGGGTGTTGGGGGATTTAGGATTTAGTATAACTTGTAAGGTATGGGAGGGGGGGTAGAGGTATTGAGAAGGTGCAATGGTAGAATGAGGTCTGGTATCGGATGATATTGGTGTGGTGGGGAGATCATTTCAGTGTGTTATGGAAAGCTGAAGTATTTAGCCATGTAATCATTGTAGACTTTTTATTTCAGTGCTGCACATAATGCTGGTCATAGAAAGGCAACTCCGGCAGACAGGAATGCAGGAGGCTGCAGAGGGCGGTGGACTCAGCCCGTCATGAGCACAGGCCTCCCCACCGTCAAAAGCATCTACATGAAGCACTGCCTCAAGAGGATGACATTTATCATCAAGGATTCCCACCAAATGAACTATCCCCTCTTGTAGCTGCTACCACCATGTAGGCACAGAAGCCCAAGATCACAGAAACAACTTCTTTCCTATAACAATCAACTTCTTGAACTGACCTTCACAATCCTAATACTACATAAGCATCCAACCACCTCTTTTAATAGCATGGGCTTGTTTTTTAACTATGGATTTTTGCACTGATGTCTTATTTTTACACGGTCTTTGCCTTTTCACTGTCTTGTAGAATTTATGTATAATTCATGTTTTTGTGTATTGTGTGTGTCTATGTGCCTGTGAAGCTGCCAAAATCAAGATTTTCATTGTACCCGTACCTCACCCATACTTGTGTGTCAAGACAATAAACACGACTCAACTTGATATCCTTCCATAGAATATATATTGTATGTTGACTTATTTTACAAAATTGCTGAGCAATAGGAATACATTTGTCAAAACATATCTCTTGATCAGTTTACCCTTCAGCTTTCCTGTACTTTCAAATAGTTGAGCAAATTTGCTGCAAATGGCATCCTCCAGTGTTGGTACATTGACGCTACATATCAGTGAAGACAATCTAATAAGGAGTAGATAGACACGAAAGGCTGGAGTAACTCAGCGGGACAGGCAGCATCTCTGGAGAGAAAGAATGGGTGACGTTTCGGGTCGAGACCCTTCATCAGACTGAAAGTCACGGGAAAGGGAAAGGAGTAGAGTCTGACTTGTGTGTAAACAAATATAACAGCTAGACCTCTCCCCAGTGACAAACAAATCCACCGAGATTGCCTGTGTGTATGGAGTTGACAAGAGGATTTGGATAAGATGCTTTTATACAAATAGATTTAATTGAATCTGTTCCATCTCAATACATCATTTAACAGGCAGAACTAAAAAACATAGGGTAATAACTAACCCCTTGATATTTTGTGGATATTCAGAATCAATAATGGCTTGAACTGTTGCAAATTGATTTTTTACTATTCTGCTGTTGACTTCCTGCTGTCACCAAATTGGATTGTCTGCAAACATGATATGGTGAACTCTCTCCAGAGTCAAACACAATTAGTGGTGGCATGGTGGCGCAGTGGTAGAGTTGCTGCCCTACAACGGCAGAGATCTTGGTTCGATCCTGACTACGGGTGCTGTCCGTACAGAGTCTGTACATTCTCAACGTGACTTGCGTGGGATTTTTCCGGGTGCTCCAGTTTCCTCCCACATTTCAAAGATGTACAGATTTGTAGGTTAATTGGTTTGGTTTGGTAAAATTGCAAATTGTCCCTATTGTGCGTAGGATAGTGCGAGTGTGTAGTGGTCACTGGTCGGCGTGGACTAAATGTGCCGGACGGCCTGTTTCCGCGGTATATCTCTTACCAAAACTAAATTTGTTTCTGAAACTGAAAATACCCTATTGCAGCCAATTATAAATCTAGATGGACTTTTGCAATGAGGTTGAAGAGTTAGGCGTGTTTTAGCTTCTGTTTCTGTGATCATGGCATGTACATCTTAAACCAATTGGACTTTTATTTACATGTGTAGTTTGGACCCCTTGTTTGTCATAGGATCTGACTGCTATTGCAATGGGAAGCTGTGGTGTGGTGCCCCACGTATGAAGTTAGTGGATTGGGAGATAGGTCACAAAGAAGTTGACAGAGGTACATTTAATTCTTTCCACTTCATTTAACATTTTTCTGTTCTACTCCTAGTGTTGCCCCATAGTGTCAGAGATGCAGGATCAATCCTCACCTTAGATACGGACTGTGCAGAGCTGGAACATATTCCTTGTCACCATAGGTTTCCTCCTAGTGCTCCAGTTTCTTATCACATCCTAAAGACCTACACCTTAATGTTAATTGGCCATTGTATATTGCCATAGACGTGTAGGCAATTGGTAGAATCTGGGGGAGTTGATGGGACAGTGGAGAGAATTAAATGAGATTAATGTAGCATTGGGACACAGGGTACTTGCCAGTTGTGGATACTGAGTTGGATGATCAGCCATGATCATATTGAATGGCGGTGCAGGCTCGAAGGGCCTAATGGCCTACTCCTGCACCTAATTTCTATGTTTCTATGTTTCTATTCAGGCAAACCTATCATTCCGATTACTTCGACACAAAATGCTGGAGTAACTCAGCGGGCCAAGCAGCATCTCTGGAGAAAAGGAATGGGTGACGTTTCGGGTCAAGACCCTTCTTCAGACTGAAAGTCACGGGAAAGAGAAATGAAAGATATGGATGATGATGTGGAGAGATAGAGAACAAATGAATTTAAGATATGCAAAAAAGTAACAATGATAAAGGAAACAGGTCATTGTTAGCTGTAGCTAGGTGAGAACGAAAGCTGGTGTGACTTGGGTGGGGGAGGGATGGAGGGAGAGGGAATACTGGGGCTATTAATTGCTTCACTTCGGTTTTTTAGCTGCCAAGGGGATAAGGGGCTACGGGGAGAGGGCAGGGATATGGACCTAGGTATGGTTAGTATAGTAAGACCTGAGTGATCTCCTGGACAAGTGTCGATCGCCTGGATTGGGGTCGGAGAGGAATTTCCCGGATTTTTTTCCCGAATTGGACCTGGGTTTTTATCCGTTTTTTTGCCTCCCCCAGGAGATCACGAGGTTCTTGGGGTGGAGAGGGGTGATAGCGGTATAAAGGGGAGGGTAGTGTCTTGTGTTCTGTGTCTTGTGTCTACTGTTTGTGGGTAAGTGTGTCTGTTTAGTGTTCAGCCATGAGCGAATGGCGGTGCGGGCTCGACGGACCTGGTGGTCTACTCTCGCACCTACTTTCTATGTTTCTATATTTCACTTACTTCCCTGTTACTTATTCTCATTCACATGTCTGTCAAATCCACCCACTAACACAAGAGGTAATTTACAGAAGACAATTAACCTACAAATCAGCCCATCTCTAGAACTTGGGGAATTCTCTGCCACAGAAGACAGTGGAGGCAATTCACTGGATGTTTTCAAAAGAGAATTAGATTTAGCTCAGGGTTAAAGGAATCAAGGGATATGGAGAAAATGGGGTACTGATTTTAGATGATCAGCCATGATCCTATTGAATGGCGGTGCTGGCTCAAGAGACCGATTGGCCTACGCCTGCACCTATTTTTCTATGTTTCTATGGGTTTTAAATCTGAGGCTTGTATGAATTTGCCCAGCCACTGGTTATAATTCCATGGGCAAATCTGTGCTACCGTTGAATCTGTTTGCAGTTACGTCTGGATGACTGATAACATGTGGAACAGATTGCAGAATATTCCTTGTATTATGCTTGACAGTAATTAGCTGGGAATAGATCTACTGCAGGAACATAACATTTTGACTCTGGCCTTGATGTCATGCTGTTGGAACAGGACAATTGCCCTTTTTTTTTGCAAGGGAGTAGTTTCGCTTCTGCACTTAATACATGACATTCTGAAAGGTCAAATCTTGTGGCCACTTCCACTCTGACAGCATAAAACATTTGACAAATGTCTACCCATAATCTAGTGTTCTGATTTCGCTAACCATAACAGCAATCATATTTTGCCGACAAATGTGTGTGTAAGACATCATCAGATTTATTCTCGGCTTGTTCAGCCCATTAAAATATGACTGATTTGTGCGCGATATTTTGCTTGTAAGTGAAATGATCACTTAATATCTTCTAAAGTTTATCGCAGTCTACATCACTTTCAGTAGTCAGAGAGCATGGGAAATAAATCACATAAGCTCTCTGCCCCATGAAACAAAATGATATCTCTCTTGCACATAGGAATAGGGAGAAGCTACACAGCCTTTCAAGCAGGTTCCTCCATTATATTAGATCATTGCCCAAACTGTGTGGTAACTCTGTTTAATTGTCTCTTAGCTGGCAATATTTCCAGACCCCATGGCTTTTCATACACTGTAGAATTTGCGTATCAGAATTGTCGCTTATTTATAGGAGCTTTATTTATTTATTTATAATATCCAAAGCAACTCATGATTATTTCAAAACATTTGATAAGGTTACAAGATCTGTGAAAGCCTAAATATGCAGACATGGGGAGTTCCAGGAGAGTTTTACTGCTTTGCCTCACCGGAAACATTTATATACATTCTTGTGAACTCATTGAGTAAAAAAATCAAGGGATAAAATTCAGCTGTGAATGATTCAAAAGATGATTCACACACTCCTATTCAGCTCAAGTTTGCTAACTTAAATATCTACCATGCATTGCTGTACTGGAGGGAGTTTTACATTTGCTTTACTTTACCTTTCATGTCAAAAAGGATTAATTTTGCTGCAAAATAAAATATTTGTCATTCCACATTTTATGCAAGGTGCCATTTTGCCCAATTATTACCGACTCTAATATTGATTCTTGCGAAGAGCTGGACAACTGATGGGCTCAAAGATTACTCCTTCAAATAGAGGCTCTGTTGTGTTTTGGAGTTTATTAGTAGTTCTGACAATCTCTGCTAACATTAATCAGCTTTTTGGGGAATAAGATCACTGTGCATGTTCATTTCAATCTCTAGTTAAATGGAAATTCACATTAAACAGTTGCTCATCATATCCTAGTCATTGCAGCTGGACCTATGAAGACAGTTTCTGAAACATATCAATGGAAATTCTGGGGCTGTTTGGGAGGTCTTCTTCAACATCCCCTTTCAAAATCATGTTATCTCCATTGACTGTTGAGCCACCCTTATATATGCAGCTGCCTCACACACATCTTCAGTAAAAGTGACTCTTGAATCCATAAAAGCAAATCGAATCTAATTAACATCAGCGTACTAAAGCTATAGATGACTATATGGCACCTCTAAGCAAGGATGAATTATTGCAGTCAAGAATTGTGGGCATTCTAAAACTGTCAAACAAAAAGCCTTAGCACTTACTGCCTGTTTTCAAATATTTCTTGTTTGACACCCCATTAAATCCCTTCAAGTTGCACAGTCTTGATTTCTCCATCTACTGTATATGCTATGAAGCGCAAATATGGGCTAAATCATATTTAACACCTTAACCAAGCATTTGCTGCCTCATGTTTAGCTTACCATTTTTACGATAGATTTAATTGCAAACTAGTTGATGACTTACATAAATGGATCGCCTCTTGTCCTCTTGTCCTCTATTACTTTACCAGGACAAGTGGAAAGGACAACCAGTTCTTAAAATTATTTCCCAATGGATGCATAAAGTCCAAACATATTATTTCCCAATGGAAATGACAGCATCTATGCCAATACTATGAAATAGGAACGGCTTGTAGAGGATCAAGGGTCAAGAGTGTTTTAATGTCCTATGTCCAGAAATGGAACAATGAAATTCTTACTTGCAGCTGAAACACAACAAGTTTTATAAACCCATTATGCAATAGATAAAACACCAAACTAACAAACAAAGTTCATTAAAATTTTAAAAATAGTCCAAAAACAAAACAAAGCCCAAATTCCCCAGGAGAACCCAAGCAGTTAACAGTTCTGAGTTTAGTTGGAGTTAGTAGTGTTCAATATCCTGATGGTTGTTGGAGTGAAGCTGTTCCTAAATCTGAACATTACAGTTTTCAGATGCCTACACCTTCTTCCCAATGGCAGAAGTGAAATGAGAGCATTGCCAGGGTAGTAGAGATATTTGATGGTGCTGGCTGCCTTTCTGAGACAGCGCCACTTATAGATCCCTTCAGTGGTGGGGAGGTCAGTACCTGTGATGGCAAGCAGTTCGCCAGTTTTGGTAACCAGACCGATGCAACCAATCAATATGCTCTCTACTGTCCTCCTACAGTGCTTCAAGAGAGTATTCGTTGACATAGCAAATCTCTTCAATCTTCCAAGGAGGTAGAGGCAGTAAGGGCTTTCATTATGATTGCATCAATAGGCTGGGCTCAGGAAAGATCTTCAGAGATATGCATGCCCAGGAACTTGAAGTTGTTAACTCTCTCCACCACTGACCTGTTGATGAGTGTTGTGACTTTGAATGAGTCTTGTGCGGATCAGATGTCGATGTAAAAGGTCTTTCTCCAGCACTAGTGAACATTCAGGAAGAAACCCGGTGTTGGACCTCCCTGAGAGAATCTCTCAGTAAAATCTCTCAGAAGAATCTTTCTGAATTCATAGTATATTAAGATTTTAAACTCTTTTAGCAGAAGGTCCAAAGGTGATTAAATACAGCTGCAGTTCCAGTACACAGTTTACTTCAGCATTTTGTAAATAGACAGGCGGCTCTATATATTTACCATGGGACCACATCTCAACTGACAAGAATATTTAAGCAGCTTTTTTAAGAATCCAATATTTTTTTTACCACTGTATTGAAAGATGGCTCTCTCTGCAGAAAACAATGTTTATTCATACCGTTATTTTTGTCCTTGATTGAAAACTGACTCTTGTCTGTATTAAAGACTACTACATCTTATGCTTGACACGTTCTAACTATGGTCACTTTTCCATAACAATGAAGAAGCCTGATTTCTTTGTTTTAGTATGGGAGAATCTCATCTACTGTACATTAAATTGTCACAAACAATTCTGGCATTTTCAGCATTTTGTTTACCTTCAACACTCGACTAAGATTTATCGTGAACATTGATTCCCTCCAATACTAGCAAAGTGCCTCTGCAGTGTATTCTGTTGAATGGATCAGAGTTATTCAGAAAGGCTAGTTTTTCTTCAGCATCTCCCAAAAGTACAACCTCTACTGTTAGTAAGAACAAAGGCTGAAAGCACTTGTGAACACGACACATACAAATTCCCTTCTAAGATATTAAACCTTATTATGTCATTTGGTGCATCAAGTCTACTCCACAATTCAATCATGGCTGATCTATCTTTCTCTTTCAACCCCATTTTCCTGCCTTCTCCCTAAACCTCGGAAACCCTTACTAATCAAGAATCTGTCAATCTTCGCTTTAAAAATACCCACATGACTTGTCCTCCACAGCCGTATGTGGCAATGAATTCCACAGATTCACCACTCTCTGACTAAAGAAATTTCTCCTCATCTCCTTTCTAAAGTTATGCCCTTTTATTCGGAAGCTCTGCCCTCTGTACTAGACTCTTCCACTAGTGGAAACATGCTCTCCACATCAACCCTATCCAAGCCTTTCACTACTCAATAAGTTTCAATGAGGGCCCCTCATCCTTCCAAACTCCAGCGAGCATAGGCCCTGAGCTGTCAAACACTCATCATACATTAACCCAATCATCCCCAGGATCATTCCCATACACCTCCTCTGGATCCTTTCCAATGCCAGCACATCCCTCCTCAGGTATGAGGCCCAAAAACTGCTCACAATACTTCAAATGCGCTTAAATGTAAGTGGAAATTATACTGAATCCTCAGGACCAGAACAAGGTACGACTCTTTGGGCAACTACTCATGACCATACAGGCTTCACCCCATGACATGTCGCCAGGGTGTCGCCTGTATGGTCGTGAGTCGTCTCCTCAGTCGACCAAAGAGTCGTAGCGTCTTTCTGGTTGCCGCTGGATTTTCAACATGTTGAACATTTTCGGCGACCTGCAATGACCCATGACGGGTACCAGCAGTCGCTGAAAAAGTGGCGTAAGTGGGATAGGCCCATTACGGAGCACTTTTATTTGCAGCTTGTTTACATACAACTGATCATGACAGGAAAGAGTACAGGACTTGTTTGTAATGTTCCCTATCCTTTTGATGCTGTGGTGATTAAAACATGTTTTCCAGCATCTGCAGTTCCTTCTTAAACAAGTGATTTTGTTCTTTTATGTTTTCCTGTAAACTGAGGTGATCCATTTGTTTGAAGCCTCCCTCAATAAAACATGAGCATTCTGAATGTAATTAGCTTTTTAAATAGCTAACATTGTAGTTTTTGATTTTGCTGCAAGGTTGTTGTTAATATTAAATTGCAAAGAGGATTTAGTGTTATTTGAATTCATTAAAGCAACTTTGTTAATTAATTATTTTATTTCATTATTTAATTTTGCTACTAAATCCTAAAAGGTTGGGTGAAACTAATTTTAGGGAGACGACTTAAATCCAGATTGCTTCAAACTGGATTAAAATGAATATCTTTAAAATTCATCCCACTTCAGTTTACACACTTCAGAAATCTGTTTGTTTTTGGTTCCTGCATTCTGTCTGTGAGTGCATGCCAGGAAAACAGCTTTGAGGTAATTGCCAAGAAGAATGGAAGAAAAGTCACATCCACTATTTAGTTTAGTTTAGATTAGTTTAGAGATACAGCGCGGAAGCAGGCCCATCGGCCCAACGAGTCTGCACCGACCAGCGATGCCCGCACACTAAAGCCCCTGTCTCACTTAGGAGACCTAAACAGCAACCTCTGGTGACCTTGCCCGCCATCCAAGGTTTCCATGAGGTCACCGGAGGTTTTGGTCACTCTCCCTAATGGTTGAAAGTGGTTTCTGCGTGGTCGAGGCTTCATCTAGATTGCTGCTATTTTTTCATCATGTTTAAAACCGGCCTCGAATAAAAGTAGGTTGCCATTTTTTAAATTAATGTCGCAGATCTAGTCGAAGCCGGTTTTCTTCATAGTCGAGGAAGGTTTTCAACATATGCGTGGGAGGTGGTAGGAGGTTGCAGGTCACCTCAACCTTGATTTTTTTTTGGGTGACGGGCAAGGTCACCAGAGGTTGCTGTTTAGGTCTCCTATCCTTATAACAAACCTTGGATTACCAGCAGCCTGAAGGCCTTACTAAATGAGAAGAAAAAGGCTTTCAGGGAGGGCGACAGGAATAAAATCAAAGAACTTCAAAAGGAACTGAAGGTGAGGATTAAGGAGGGGAAAGAAGCCTATAGGTTCAAATTGGAACGACAGCTGCAGCAAGATGGTGTGAAGCAGGTATGGGCTGGAATGCGAAAGATCACGGGCATGAAGCAGAATGGTGGTACACTGCCTGATGGTGAACAGAGTCTGGCTGATGATCTGAACAGATTCTTCAACAGATTTGACGGCCCCACACCACACCAGCCTCCCCCACCTGGTCTGCTGACCATTGCTGCTTCCTCTCCACCTCCCATCCCTCTCTCCATCACTCCTGAGATGTCACCTGTACGGAGTCCCCTCTTTCCACCTCCCACTCCACCGGCAGCCCTACCCATGACTCTTCATACTGCTCAGGTCAAGGTGATGCTGGACAGACTGAAGCCAGGGAAAGCAGTGGGGCCTGATGACACCAGCCCAAGGCTACTGAAGACTTGCTCTTCAGAGCTGTGTGGTATTCTAACACACCTGTTCAACCTGAGCTTGCGTCTACAGAGGGTTCCAAGGCTGTGGAAAACATCTTGCCTGGTACCTGTCCCAAAGAAGACCCATCCCACTCTCCACAATGACTACAGACCAGTAGCGCTCACTTCACATATAATGAAGACATTTGAGAGACTTGTCCTTTCCTACATCAGGACTAGTGTGTCAAATCAAATGGATCCTTACAGTTTGCATATCAACCTAACATCAGTGTCGATGATGCCCTCATTTACATGCTGCAGAGGGTGTACACACATTTGGACACTACTGATGCATCTGTAAGGATTACTTTTTTTGACTTCTCAAGTGCCTTCAACACAATTCAGCCCCGACTGCTAGGGGAGAAGATGGAGAAGATGAAAGTGGATCCATCACTGGTACTGTGGTGTTTGGATTACCTTTCCCTCAGACCACAGTACGTGCGCCTACAGAACAGTGTCTCGGGCACCATCTTGAGCAGCACAGGGGCTCCACAAGGAACTGTGCTGGCTCCGTTCCTGTTTACCATCTACACAGCGGATCTCCAATGTAACACCAACAGCTGCTTTTTGCAGAAGTTTTCGGATGATACAGCTGTTGTCGGCCTCATTAAAGGGGGCAATGAGGAGGAGTATAGAGACATAATAAGTAACTTTGTGGAGTGGAGTGCACACAATAACCTCCATCTTAACACCAAAAAAACAAAGGAGATAGTTGTGGACTTCAGGAGGGGGAGGAGGAGGACTCAAGCAACACCAATCACCATTAAGGGCACTGAGGTGGAGGTGGTCGCTAATCACAGGTACCTTGGGGTGCAGCTTGACAGTGAGCTGAACTGGAAGTGTCATATGGAGGCGGTGTACAGGAAGGGACAAAGCCGACTGTATTTTTTAAGGAGGCTGAGGTCATTTAACATCTGCCAACCCCTACTGTGCAGTGTCTACCATTCAGTGGTGGCCAGTGCTCTGTTTTTTGCTGTGGCCTGTTGGGGAGATGGCGCCCGTATAGCGGATAAAAACAGACTGGACAAGCTAATCAGGAAGGCCGGCTCAGTGGTCGGGGCTGAGCAACGAACGGTCCAGCAGGTGGCAGAGGCCAGAACTCTGAACAAACTAGGTTCTATAATGACCAACCCCACTCACCCACTCCATGCCCTGAAGGTGATCAAGAGCAGCATCTTCAGTCAGAGGCTGATTGCACCAATGTGCAAAACTGAGAGACATAGGAAGTCCTGTTTACCAGCTGCTATAAGATTATATAATGCGCATAAATAACTGCACTTTTTTTTTTTTAAATTAATTGTATTTTAACTTGTATTTTAACTTGTATTTTAACTTGTTAAGTATGGAAGCCATTTGAGGAAATGTGTGGTGTTATGTCTGTCTTGAAGCTGTCATGGCACTGTAATTTCCTGTAAAGGATTATTAAAGGTATAATCAATCAATCAATCAATCAATCAATCCTACACACACTAAGGACAATTTACATTTATACCAAGCCAATTCACCTACAAATTTGTATGGCTTTGGAGTGTGGGAGGAAACAGAAGATCGTGGAGAAAACCCACATGGTCATGGGGAGAACGTACAAACTCTGCACAGACAAACACCCGTAGTTAGGATCAAACCTGTGTCGCAGTAAGCGCTGTAAGGCAGTAACTCTTCCGCTGCGCCAACGTGTTGTCCTAAATGTTCAAGAGAAATAGACCCAAACATTTCTGTGAAAATGGTGGGCAAGCAAACTGGGTGATAACAATCAGCGGGACATTTTTCACTCTGCTCAATTTTCATTTCTGACACCCGACACACATAAACAAAGTTGGTGGAGACTAAAACAGACCACAATTCCTATTTGTCTTGTGCCAGCTCTAAGGTCTATACATTAGCTGCTTTAAAACAAATACTAACATGTTCGCAAATGCAATATATTTTTCATATAATTGCACACACTGCTCCTAAATCACAGATGTCGAGCTAAATCCATGCCCATGCAGTGCCATGCATTTTTAAATTCCTATTCTTATTTGCGTGCTGGTATAAATAATGGATGGAAAAGGCTTGTGGCCATTTTTACAGCTGCTTTTACTCATACCATCCTTCTTGCTCAATGTTACAGTCATTTGAATTTGCATTCTCTGTGATCTCCAGAGTGCACCCTGTGATCTCCAGAGTGCACCATTTTAAGGTCAGCATGCATTCCCCTGAAGTTCATTGCTAAGTAGAACTGAAGGAAAATTATTGTGTCCCATTACTATCAGCAATGGACTCCAAGTGATTTGTGAAATGTGCTGATTTGGCTCTACAATATGGAGCGTTTATCGGCACTGAGCTTGTACTCGCTGGAGTTTAGAAGAATGAGGGGGGACTTCATTGAAACATACAGAATAGTAAAGCTTGGTAGAGTGGATGTGGAGAGGAAGTTTCCACTCTTGGGAGAGTCTAGGACCTAAGGTCATAGCCACTGAATTAAAGGAAGTTCTTTTAGGAAGGAGAAGAGGAGAAATTTATTTAGTCAGAAGCTGGAAAATCTGTTGAATTCTTTGCCACAGAAGGCTGTGGAGGCCAAGTTAATGGATATTTTTGGCAGAGATAGTACAGGTGTCAGAGGTTATGGGCAGAAGGAAGGAGAATAGGGTTAGGAGGGAGAGATAGTTCAGCCATGATTGAATGGTGGAGTAGACTTGATGGGTCGAATGGTCTAATTCTACTCCTATCACTTATGCACTTATGACCTTATGACCGGCCTGAGTCCCAGCAGGTTTTGGTGACTGGGTCAGATTTGCTTCGCATTGAACTCACACTCCGCACTAGAGAAATATAAGTGATACAGGGTCAAATGCATAAGGCTTGTTTAATATTCTCTTGGACTAAAAACCAATCACGACAGGCAGTTTCATCAGCCACGTTTCACGCGAAATAACTAATTAATACAATATCTACCATTTTTTTTAAATCTTGCAGTTTAAGAAAGAATATATCAACTTTCTCCAAAATAGTGTCTTCAAAATAATATTCCGTGCAGTAAACTAAAAGCAAAACATTCTGGCTGCATTCATATTAGATAGAATTATGTTACTATACCTGTTTGATGCCCTTTTGAAAGATCTGAGTTAATTTTCTAGAAGAAAAATCTACCTAAACTATGAACACTCTCGCAGTGGACATTGCATGACCTGATTTTAGCATTCTCTGTTTTAATTTCACATTTTTAGCACCATGCAATATTTCACTTCTATTATTGTGGATTAATGGAACATTATTTTTAGTCATTCCTGGAATGAGATCATCGTTGGCATGGCCAGCATAATTGTCCATCCCTTAATTCCTTTGAAAAAGCAGTAAACTGCCTTTTTGAACCACTGTAGTACTTCTGATGCTATTACTCCTGTTGAGTTGGATTTGCACCCATTGCCAATACCACAATATATGCCAGCATGGTATGCCACTTGGAAGAAGACCATGCAGCTGCTTGTGCTTGCATGCACCTGATATCCTGAGGAGGTGCGGTCAGTGTACTGAGGCGGTTTAACAACTGTTACTGAAGCTGTGATGCAGGGACTAAATGTTTAGAGTGGTGGATTGGATTTCAAATAAGATGCTTTATCTTGGTTGTTTCCTTGCTTTGTAAGTCTTATCAGAGGTGCAACAATCCTAGCAACTGGAGAATGTTCCATTATGCTCTTGATTTGCACTTTATGTTGATCCATATTCTTGAATTAGGGCAGATGGACATAAATGTATTAAATGATTTAAAAATATATCTTAAAGCAAGGGAGAGGCAAATAGATTCAGAGATACAATTCCATAGACCTAGCAATTCAGCAGCCATTTGAGGATACATCAAAATATTCAGAATCCAAGTCAAGGGTATTTAATTGTAATATGCACTGGTAATAACACAATAAAACTCTTACTTGGCACAGCTTTACAGGCCTATTAATAATAGTATGCATTAATAATGCAAATAAATGTATAATAATCGATAACACAAAAAATAGTAATTAGTAATACTAGGTACCTAGACCATGAGAGTGCAAAACCGAAGGAAGAAGTACAAGCAAAACAAAGTCCACGCTAGATCTTTGTTGCTGAGGTAGAGTTGTGGTTAGTGTTGTGTAATGGTCATGTTTTGTCTTGTGAGACTGATGGTTGCTGGGCAAAAGCTGTTCTTGAACCTGGAGGTCAGATTTTCAGGCTCCTGTACCTTGTTCCTGATGGTAGGAATGAGACGAGAGTGTGGCCAGAGTGGTGTTGGTCTTCGATGATAATTATCTCTATTTTTGAAGCAGCACCTACTGTAGATCCTTTCAATGTTGGGAAGACCAGAACCTTTGATGCCCCCAGGAAATGCCAACCACTTTCTTAAGTTTCCTTACTTCCCGCGTTATCAACACAGTTACCATACAGTGGTAAGTGTCCAATAGAGTATTGGTGACATACTGAATCTCTTCAATCTTTTAAGGCAGTAGAAATGTTGATTAACTTTCTTTGTGATGAAACCAATATCTTTGGCTGATGACAGACCTTCATGCCCAGGACATAGAAACATAGAAACATAGAAAATAGGTGCAGGAGTAGGCCATTCGGCCCTTCGAGCCTGCACCGCCATTCAATATGATGATGGCTGATCATCCAACAGGACACATGCAGTTGATACTCTCCACTTATGTTTTATCTTTCTGAAGGTCACAATCAACTCTTATGTCTTTCTAATGTTGAGAGCAAGATTGTTACTCTGGCACCATTCAAACAGATTATCAATCTCCATCCTGTTCTCTGACTATCATTACCCATTATTCGTCAGACAAATTTAAAGATAGCATTGGAACTGTATCTAGCAACACAGTCATGGGAATAGAGAGATTAGAGCAAGGGACTGATCATATGGCCTTTGGGTGCTCTTGTGTTGATGGTCATCGAAAAGGAAGTGTTGTTGCCAATTTATACTGTTTGTGTTCTGCCAATGAGAAAGTTGAAGATCCAATTGCAAAGGAACAAGCAGAGTTTGGTTTAGAGGGAATGATGGCGTTGAACGCTGAGCAATAATCGATGAACAACAGCCTGACGCCTGTGACCATATTACACAAGGGAGGGGAGGTGTACACTATTGTTCCCTCAATCAACATTATCCAGGTGGTCTAGTGGAGAGTTGACAGCCAGCAAGCTTGTATCCTCTGTCTTGTCTGAAGAAGGGTTTCGGCCCGAAACGTTGCCTATTTCCTTCGCTCCATAGATGCTGCTGCACCCGCTGAGTTTCTCCAGCTTTTTTGTGTACCTTCGATTTTCCAGCATCTGCAGTTCCTTCTTAAACAGCTTGTATCCTTTGTTGATCTGTTGTGGCAGTAGGCAAATCCAGGTGCTCACTAACATAACAGTTGATATGCATCATTACCCACCTCTCAAATTATGTCATCTCACAGACTGTGCCATGATCAATAATCATGAGGCAAATCACCTTGATCTTGTTGGGAACCATTATTATGGTTGTCCTTTCAAAGCAAGTGGGACCTCAAAGTAAGAGGTTGAAGTATCCACAAAAACTCCAGTCTGGGGTCCTGCGTGAACATGGTCAAGGGGTACAAGCAGGTGCCCAAGCGCTGATGTTTGGCATTATGAGAGAGCTGGTGTGATGTTTCTTTGAAGAGAGACACAAAATGTTGGATTAACTCAGCAGGACAGACATTCCAGGAGAAAAGGAATGGGTGACGTTTAGGGTGACCCTTCTTCAGACCAACAAGAGTTCTTCTCCAGCTCTGTTTAAGTTGACCCCTTGGGTGGCAATGCACCTGAAAAGTAAAGTGAACCAAATTGATATCAGTTGGAACAATGGATAAAAGAAACAGGTGAATGTGAACTTGGAAATAGTTTCAGGCTATTGTGCCAAGTATATAAACGGGAAGATTTCACATTGAAGCAAAAGTCAAGGAAAGATGATCAATCTGATCAAGATGTTCAATTCCCAGAAGAAAATATTCTTTGCCTTCATCATTTTGTCTATTGTATCTCTGGAGGCTTCCTACATTGTATATATATTCAAAATTATACCAAGCCTCCTTCCACATGTGCATGTAATGTCTTATTGTGTATAATAACGGGCATGGGGCAAGGGCAATAACAGGAAGAAACTGTAGAAGTAGAAAATGTAGTAACATCTTTCACTGTGGTTGGAGATAATGTTATAGATAATGAAGAGGAATGGTATGTGAGAGCAGGGCATGGTTTGCTCATTTATCTGCAAAGAATTTCACAGCAGTACCCTAAGTCCTTATAGAACATGTAATGAATCTTCCTTGTTTTAAATGTCATGTCGGTTCCCTGCAAACTGTAGCTTCTTTAAGTGATAAAGATTCCCATTGAAAGCAGTTTAGATTAGGTTTACTGGAGTGGTGCTTAAAAAGGATAGGTTATATTTTGAGGAAAGGTTGTATTGACTAAGCCAGTGGTTCCTATTTAAGACAAAGCTGATGGGAATTAGGAATTGATATTGCAGTCAGATCAACCATGATCCCATGAAATGATGAAGCAATGTGTTGCATTGGGTGGCCTACTCCACCTAATTTGCATCTTTGCCTATATAACCAAATTAAACACCACTGACATCCCCCCATCTCACTAATTTGAGAAGGTGAACACACAGATTAATGAAGCCAGAAGGATAGATATTGTCTGAATAAACTATAATAAGGCATTTGACAAAGATGCACATGGGTAGGATAGTGCAGTAAATGAAAGCACTTTTGATCGAAGGTGAGAGATGGATAGCTGGATCCAAAACTGGCTTGGTATGAAGAGGCAGAGGGTAGTGCTGGAAGGATATTTCCCTGATTGAATATTTGTGACCAGGGATGCAAGGAACGTTGCTGGCACCTTTGCCGTTTGTAATATATAAATGACTTGGATGTAAGTTTTTAAATCAAACAAAAATAGGTAGTATTGTGGATAATGAAGACGGTTGTCTGAGGCTGCAGCACGATATAAATCAATTTGTTTAGTTTGGAGATACAGCATGGAAACATATCAAGGCAGTGTTTGACCCAATGAAGCAACATAAAGCCTTAGTTAAAAGCCTTTAGTAAAAAGTTCTTCTTGGATGCTTCCTCTGACTGGTGACAAACCTGACGCAAAAGAAAATGGTTATGATGGCTGGAGCCCAAATTACAAAATAGCAGGATTATGTTTGTTTAGAAAATCCTCATCTAAATATCGGGACACAATTATTTTCTAATGATTAATCAATGATCTTCCCTTTGATTGCTGATATCTCTGCAACGTTTACAAATAATCAAGTTATGAATCAAATCTTACTCACATGCAACAAAACCTGGTCAATCTCCAGGTTTAGGGCTGACAATTGCCAATCAACATTAAACCGCTAAGATTATTGATATAACCCCCCCTGCAACAGAAAAAGTGCAGCCACCTTCCCGTGAGATGATGACATTGCCATCTCCAAACACTTCATCAGTTGCTGGAATCATCATCAGTGGAGACTCAATTGAACTAACTTCGCAAATGTGATAACAAACAGAAATGGGTTGGAAGGAACTGCAGATGCTGGTTTAAACTGAAGATACACACAGAATGCTGGGGTAACTCAGTGGGACAGGCAGCATCTCTGGAGAGAAGGAATGTGTGAAGTTTCAGGCCGAGACCCTACCAGAAATGCTGGAAATATTCATGAGGCCAGGGAACATTCTGCAGAAGAAATGTAGAATTATTTTGTCATTATTAATTTATTGGCGTCCTTTAATTTTAAAGGGGATATTGTAACTTTTTAGGAGAGAATGGCTGATATTTGGACTACTTGGCAGAAGAGGTGGTGGAAAAAGGTGGTGAATAGGCTTTAAATAGGCAGAAAAACAGATACACTCCTAATATGGGCAAATGGGTTTAGTGTAAAAGACCAAAAAGATCACAGTGCATGTGGTGAATTGAAGGTCCCATAATTAATTTGTGCTATATAATATGCATGTTTAATGTTTTACGTGCCATTCCTAACTGTCATTGTACGTCATGCTGTCACTTGCGGGCGGAGCACCAAGGCAAATTCCTTGTATGTGAATACTTGGCCAATAAACGTATTAATTCATAAACGTATTCATTCATTCATAACTGATTTTGTGACAAAAACCAACATGGGAGCTGTTCAACTGGTAATGGAAACTCACCATCATCACTTGATTTGTACATCTTACCCTTGTCATTGGGTGCAAGTATGAAATGCCTTACCCACTTTTCAGACATTTTAGGCTGAAGGAGGATTGTTGTGTGCAGTTGCTTAAGTTAGATATTAGCATTTTTCCATCTAATTAGAGAAAATATCTAATTTTTTCTCCAATCAAACCACAGGAATGCCTCAGGCTTTACTTTCAATCATTAGATTTCTGCATTCTGCAATGTACCTTCACATAGTGTATCAATAAATAAGCTAAGAGTGAAGGCTTGTCATATTTTAATCTGCCATGAATGTTGACTGTTTTCATAAAGTCATCTGATGCACAAGAAGGCCAAATGACAAGCTGAGGAAAGCTGTAACAATAACTTTGGCTCGCTATGATTTACGACACAGCAAGCACTTGATTTAGGAAGGTGGTCACACAAGCACCAGTTTCACTTAAGGAATAATTTGACTGATGAAAGACTTATTTTCCCCCCAATACGTTGAAATTATTTAAGGTACTGAAAGTGAAGTTGCAAATTGTGATGATGAGAGGAAATGAAATTCAGCACCAAGCTATGTCACTGGATCTTCTACAAACCCTTCACTCTGCCATTTATTATTAAACATCCATTCCCTAGAATCACTCAGATAAACAGGCAATTGAACATTAAAAAATAGAAATCTTCATATGTTTTATTTTACCAGCATTTTATTTTATAAAACCAACGCTCTATTATTGTTGGTACACAAAAATGCTGGAGAAACTCAGCGGGTGCAGCAGCATCTATGGAGCGAAGGAAATAGGTGACGTTTCGGGCCGAAACCCTTCTTCAGACTGATGGGGGGTGGGGAGGAGAAGGAAGGAAAAAGGGAGGAGGAGGAGCCCGAGGGCGGGGGGATGGGAGGAGACAGCTCGAGGGTTAAGGAAGGGGAGGAGACAGCAAGTGCTAGCAAAATTGGGAGAATTCAATGTTCATGCCATCCGGACGCAAGCAACCCAGGCGGAATATGAGGTGCTGTTCCTCCAATTTACGGTGTTGCTCACTCTGGCAATGGAGGAGACCCAGGACAGAGAGGTCGGATTGGGAATGGGAGGGGGAGTTGAAGTGCTGAGCCACCGGGAGTTCAGGTAGGTTATTGCGGACTGAGCGGAGGTGTTCGGCGAAACGATCGCCCAACCTCCGCTTAGTCTCACCAATGTAAATCAGCTGACATCTAGAGCAGCGGATGCAGTAGATGAGTTTGGAGGAGATACAGGTGAACCTTTGTCGCACCTGGAACGACTGCTTGGGTCCTTGAATGGAGTCGAGGGGGGAGGTGAAGGGACAGGTGTTGCATTTCTTGCGGTTGCAACGGAAAGTGCCCGGGGAGGGGCAGGTACGGGAGGGAAGGGAAAAATTGACGAGGGAGTTGCGGAGGGAGCGGTCTTTGCGGAAGGCAGACATGGGGGGAGATGGGAAGATGTGGCGAGTGGTGGGGCAGAGTGAAGGGTTTGTAGAAGATCCAGTGACATAGCTTGGTGCTGAATTTCATTTCCTCTCATCATCACAATTTGCAACTTCACTTTCAGTACCTTAAATAATTTCAATGTATTGGGGGGAAAATAAGTCTTTCATCAGTCAAATTATTCCTTAAGTGACACTGGTGCTTGTGTGACCACCTTCCTAAATCAAGTGCTTGCTGTGTCGTAAATCATAGCGAGCCAAAGTTATTGTTACAGCTTTCCTCAGCTTGTCATTTGGCCTTCTTGTGCATCAGATGACTTTGTGAAAACAGTCAACATTCATGGCAGATTAAAATATGACAAGCCTTCACTCTTAGCTTATTTATTGATACACTAGTCTGAAGAAGGGTTTCGGCCCGAAACGTCACCTATTTCATTCGCTCCATAGATGCTGCTGCACCCGCTGAGTTTCTCCAGCATTTTTGTGTACCTTCGATCTTCCAGCATCTGCAATTCCTTCTTGAACGCTCTATTATTGTTAATGCTCAAAAAAGATCTTTACAATGTACTGCAGTATTTTAATAATATTACAACAACCTGTTTTAAATAGAACATGGAATTGAATTCAATTTATGCTGTAGCATCTTAAGAATAGTAAATACATAAAGTGAATACATATTTCCTCGTTTCTAATGGTAATAAAATAATATGTACAGATATAGAGTCAAGGGTAGCTGCCTTCATTTTACTTCCAGAGTGTTTCCAGTGATGTGCAGGGATGCAAAGCCATATCAATTAATAATAAGCAATAATGGAAACCATGCATTTGAAGTCATATAATAAAGAACAGCTATACATTTGTGATGTTATTCCCAAAACACTCAACTGAGATGGTGATTGTAGGCAAAATGCTGCAATCTGTATGTGTTCTGTCATTTTATATGGGTTGTTCAAAGCAAAATAACATTAAAACTATGTAAAAAAAATCTCATAAACATAAAACCAATGAGGTTACACTAGTATTCAGTAGGGTAATGAGTATTATAGACACTGGAAAAGGCAGTCAGCAAAGAACAGCGATCAAAGGACTGCGAAATGAAGTTCAAAGATTTATGTCAAGATATTGTCTCCCTGTAGTGTTGCCAACCCTCCAGTTTGCCCTGGATTCATGAGCAAATGAAGTTTAATCTCCAGGATACCGCTATGAGCAATCCATGAGAAAAATCATCTGGGCATTGAAATATATTCCGTTTCATTTAAATTTTCTTTAAACATGTTCTATTTGCTACGATAAAAATATCAAACAAGAAGGAAAAATCTAACTGACCTTCAGGAAACATAAAATTCTTCAACACGGGAAAGATTATCTTTGCACTTGGAATGGGAAGGTGAGCATGTGGTCTTGCTCGGCAGATAATGGTGGCGGTGTGGGAATGAGAGGTCATTTGATGAAACCTCCAACACTACATTCAACCCAATGTTACAACTCCACTGCAGCAATTGTACTCTCTCAGGCATTTCAGTTTGTCGTTTATTTTGTGGTGAGCTTGATAATATATGAGGTCTGAACTGAATGCAGAATTGCAGCAGATCCACATTCCTCAGCACATATTTTGGCATAAGGTTAGGATTTATACATTAACATAGAACCCAACAATGTAGAAAAAAATCTTGTTGCAATTTAGTAGTTGCAGTAACAAACTTACCTGCTAATCTTGTGCCAGTTATGCTTTTTTTAGTTTGGTTTGGTTTAGAGATGCAGCACAGAAACAGGCCCTTCGGCCCACACACTAACACTATCCTACACACACTAGGGAAAATTTACATTTATAGCAAGCCAATTAACCTACAAACCTGTACGTCTTTGGAGTGTGAGAGGAAACCGAAGATTAGGTCACTGGGAGAACGTACAAACTCCGTACAGACAAGTGCCCGTAGTCAGGATTGAACCTGGGTCTCTGGCGGTGAAAGGCAGTAGCTTTACCATTGTACCACCATGCCGCCCACACAATTGGGGCAGAGGTTAGTATATAATAATTTATTAACTCAGTTGGGCAGGTAACACTTCTGGAGGGAATGGGCAGACAACGTTTCAAATTGCGACCGTATTTAATGAATGAATGAATGAATGAATGAAACAATTAATAAGTTGATTGGCCAAGTATTCACATACAAGAAATTTGCCTTGGTGCTCTGCCCGCAAGTGACAACATGACATACAGTGACAGGTAGGAATGACACATAAAACATTAAACATTAATAATAAAACATTATCGTTTAAACTTGTGAATTAAATAAAATAAGACCAAAAAGAGGCTACAGATTTTTGGTTATTGAGTAGAGCTACTACTCATGGAAAAAAAATGTTTTTATGTCTGGCTGTGGCAGCTTTGACAGTCCGGAGTTGCCATCCAGAGGGAAGTGATTAAAATAGTTTGTGGCCAGGGTGAGAGGGGTCAGAGATGATCTTACCCTCTCGCTTCCTGGCCCTTGCACTGTACAGTTCGTCAATGGAGGAAAGGTTGCAGCCAATAACCTTCTCAGCTGATCGGACGATTCGCTGCAGCCTCCGGATGTCGTGCTTGCTGGCTGAGCCAAACCAGACCATGATGGAGAAGGTGAGGAACACTACCCTCTGTGAAGTTAGATCATGATACTTTGATTCTTAAGCTATGATTGTGGCATTCACAAGTATTTTCAGCCAACATTGCTGGAAGGTGGATCATTCTCAACCTCTTTCAGAGGTCACCACTTTCACTGAAGTTGGCATCCTGACAATTTGGTCACATTGCATCTCAGTAGAATGTTTGAGTGCACTGGATGCAACCTTTGGAACTGCTGGTAAGGCTGATTTCAATCTGTTTGCTTCTCTCACTTATTGTTGAAGCATTGCAAGATTCAGCATGAAAACAGGCCCTCCGGCCTACCAAGTCCACATCGACCATCAATCACCCATTCACACTAGTGCTCTGTCATTCCACTTTATCAACCACTCCCTACATACTGGTGACAACTTACACAGGCCAATTAACCAACAAACCAGCATGTCTTTGGGATGTGGGAGGAAACCAGAGCATCCAGAAGAAACCCATGCATTAATATGGAGAACGCACAAACAGCGCCCAAGATCAGGAATGAACCCAGGTGTATGGTGCTATTAGACACCAGCTCAACTAGCTGCACCACTGAGCCGGCATTAATGTTCCACAAAACTCATGGTATATTTATCTAAACCTGATCACCCCACTACTATTCACTGAAGTTTGAGTTAGTTATCTATGGTGCAACTAGGTGCAGTTATTCACAATAACCTGTCTGATGCTCAGTCATATTGGTGCTGGAAACATTTGTTTCCCAACCATATTACAGGCTGGTTGAATTATTCCAGAAATCTAAAGGTAAAGTGAAGGTGATTTATCTTGATATCAAGGTAGTGTTTGACCCAATGCAGCAACATAAAGCCTTTATTAAACCTTTAGTAAAAAGCTGTTCTTGGATGCTTCCTCTGACTGGTGACAAACCTGACACAAAAGAAATGGCTGGAGCCCAAATGACAAAATAGCAGGATTGTGTTTTTTTTTAGAAAATCCTCATCTAAATATCTGGACACAATTATTTTCTAATGATTAATCAATAATGGATGGGATTTATATATAGCGCCTTTCTAATACTCAAGGCGCTTTACATCGCATTATTCATTCACTCCTCAGTCACACTCGGTGGTGGTAAGCTACTTCTGTAGCCACAGCTGCCCTGGGGCAGACTGACGGAAGCGTGGCTGCCAATCTGCGCCTACGGCCCCTCCGACCATCACCAATCACTCACACACATTCACACACATTCACACACAGGAAAAGGTGGGTGAAGTGTCTTGATCTTCCCTGTGATTGCTGATATCTCTGCAACGTTTACAAATAATCAAATCTTACTCACATGCAACAAAGCCCGGCCAATCTCCAGGTTTGCGGCTGACAATTGCCAATCAACATTCAACCGCTATGATTATTGATATTAACCCCCCTGCAACAGAAAGAGTGCAGCCATCTTCCCGTGAGATGATGACATTGCCATCTCCAAACACTTCATCAGTTGCTGGAATCATCATCAGTGGAGACTCAATTGAACTAACTTCACAAATTTGATAACAAACAGAATGTGTTGGAAGGAACTGCAGATGCTGGTTTAAACTGAAGATACACACAGAATGCTGGAGTAACTCAGTGGGAAAGGCAGCATGTCTGGAGAGAAGGAATGGGTGACGTTTCATGCCGAGACCCTTCTTCAGAAATGCTGGAAATATTTGTGAGGCCAGGGAACATTCTGCAGAAGAAAGGTAGAATTATTATGCAGTAGTTTTATCATTATTAATTTATTGGACTCCTTTTTGTTTATTATATTTTGTCAGTGCGTTTACAGGCCTGATATGTTGAAGCAAGTAAGAATTTAATTGTTCCATTGTTGGTACATATGACAATTAAACAATCTTGACTCTTGACTGTCTTGACTCTTCATGTAAGTTATTTTTTGTACAAGACTGTTAATTCAATTATACAATACTATAAATGCAGGGTTTGTGATGTATTCATATTAAATTTGTGCAAACAAATTTGTATCTCATATGTCGCATGAAGGTTAATAACAAGGTTTGTTATCAGTTACGACAGTAATTGAATTGAATGCTCATGTTGTCAACAGAAATTAAAGACTGAGTAACTGCCTTTAACTCCTATGAGACATTTATATGTGGGATTTGCTTATTTTCTTGGTGTAAATGTAAATGGAGAGAGCTCCAAGTTATGGGCCTATTTAGAATCCAATCTGATGACATTATTTTGAACATTGCAATGATTTTTGTTGACTGTTTCCCAAAACATAAATTAAGGCCTTCAAATACACCCATAAGAGTGTATTCAATAAGAATTTTAGAAACTGCTTTGTTATAAATGGGGTGTTGCATCTGCTGCTCTCAAGATTATTGATCGATTGGAAGCTAATATTGAGCAGGTAGCTTGCCTAACTACACTAACTACACTTGGCAGTGAGACTTGCCACGGTCAGCTGTTAAAAACAATGTGGTGGTAATTAAAAGGAACATTAATATTACATTGTAGCATCCAAAAGCACAAAGTAATTATTTCCAGCTCACTTCTCTGCTCCACACCCATAACTCTGGAAATATCTTGCAGTAATATTTTAATCCATTTGATCCATCAGTTTAGAGATCGGGAAACAGCACGGAAACAGGCCCTTCGGCCCACCGAGGCCACGCCGATCAGCGATCCCCGCACACTAACAGTATCCTACACGCACTGGAGACTATTTATATTTATACCAAGCCAATTAACCTACAAACCTGTACGTCTTTGGAAGCTTCTATTGTATCTTTTTTCCATTAATCTTTCAGATAGTCAATCAATCAATATTTATTACATGTCATTTGAACCTCAATGAGGCTCAAACGAAACTCTGTTTCCACAGCCATACAAGCAAAGACAATTTCCTACAGACATACACACAATTCAATTTACAAAAACATCCATCACAGTGAACCCACTGTGATGGAAGGCAAAGTCTTTTCTCTCCCCTGTTCTCCATTTCTCTCCCGATGTCCAAGCCCCAGGCGGGCGATGGTGAGTCCCACGGCCATTTTAGGCCGCGTGGGGCGATGTATGGCCCCGCTCCCGGTCTAAGTGTCACGAAGTTGGAGCCCCCGGCGGGCGCTGGAATGTGCCACGGCCATGAAGCCACGCCGGGCGATGTACGGCCCCGCTCCGGGTCATTCCAACCCCGCGACACGGGCTAGAGAAGTCGTGTTGCGGGAGCTCCGGAAAGCGGTCTCTCCACCCGGACCCACGAGCTCCCGATGCCCCAGTCCACCGGACCTGCGGCTGCGTTGCTGGAGCCTCTGAGCTACGTGGTCGGGCTGCAGCAGCGAGTCACCACCGCTCCCCACGCTCCGATGCCGGCCAGCCCCACGATGGTAAGTCCGCAGCTCCGCAGGCTCCGTGACTGGTGCCTTCAGGCTGGAGGCCGCTCCCCGGTGCTAGACCCCAACGGCAACAGAGACCCGACAAGGAAAAGGTCGGGTCTCCCATACAGGGAAGGGATTTTTACTAAGTTTCCCCCTCTCCCCCCCCGCCCCCCACATATACACAGTCAAAACACTATTAAAAAATAAATTTAACTACATTTAACTAGACAAAAAATAAAAAAAGACAGACAGGCTGTAGGGGCCGCTGCAACAGTGAGTCGCGCCACCACCACACGAGTATATTCCAGATCACAGATTTTGCTTTGCAAAACAAAATTCTCTTTGTCTTTCCTATGGTTCTTTTCTCAAATATCTTATATCTGATGTTTTAGATGCCTATCAGCTGTCAGTAGAATCAAATTGTCCCCATAGCCTCGATCAAAACCATTGATAACAATGAACCTTGCTATTAAACCACTTTTTAATCTCTTACTTCAGGAAGAATAGCCCCAATTTATTTAACCTCTCCACATCAAATAATGCTAAATAGCCACAATGTGCTCAAACCAATAACACACCAGATAGGTTTCCAATATTAGAAAATAGACACAAAATGCTGGTGTAACTCAGTGGGTCAGGCAGCATCTTTGGAGAAAAGGAATAGGTGACGTTTCGGTTTGAGACCCTTCTTTAGACTAAGAGTTCCAATTTTCCTCAGCTACAAAAGTAATCACTTACATTAATTCTCTTTCCACCCTTTTCTCAGCCAAGAAAATAGACCAACCTTAGCCATAGTGCAAAGTAGTGAGTATAGGCTAGTTGTTCAATTGCTGATTCCTGTTGACAACGAAAGCATTCAATTGAAATACTGCCTTCCAGCCACTAACAAGTCAGTTATTAACCTGCGAGGAATTATTGTATGAATTTGTGTTGTATAATGTAGTATGAATTCATTATGAACTCTAAATTTAAACAGTGAATAATTAAATCAACAACACTGTATGAAAAATGACATAAAGTAAACCTTCATTTCCGTCAGCATGAGAGTAAATCAACCCTATAATCTCTTAAAGGCTGAACTATGAAGTCTAGAATAGCATAGAAGAGTACGGACAAATCAGTGGTTTATTCAAGTAAAGATAACCTCCTTGTTTTGCGCTCAATTAAGAGATATGTATCTCTCGCTTGCTAATGTTAACAGGAGAATATCAGCCGACACATATACTCTTCTGCACATATTTTGTTTCATTCCCTCCTGGGATCAAATTAGTAGCCAATGGCCAGTATTCGCACACTTCATTGTATCAGCATTCTCAATCCTCATATCTCGCCTTGGACCATAGGGTCACCATTGACCATCAGCCTATTGTGTACAGTCTCCTAAACTGTAATGGACTTCATTTCCATGGCCTTCCACCATTGTAGTCCCCCAATCTTGCACCACCTGTTAATCTCTTGCCCAAGATCCACAAGCAGAACTGTTTGGGCCGTATTGTTCTCCTGTACTCATCAGACTACACCCCACTAAACTGTCTTCCTTGACTATATCCTTTCTGCCTTGGTCCAATCCTTCCCTCTTACATGTACGATTCTTTGAATGCTCTCTGCCATTTTAGGCATCCAATTCTCTGTTCCCAATGGGAGGTCATTTTACACCTCCAGCCTAAAACAGAAGGATCCAAGGATGTTCCCCTTCTTCATTGATTAGAGGTTTAAATAGTCTCCCTCCAGTGACACACTAATCTGCACCCATGGACTTGTTCTCACATTGAACAGCTTCTTCAGCTTCACACATTTTTCCCAGATCAAAGGTATAGCCACTGTTACTCACATAGGCCCCAGCTGCACGTATCTTGTTGTGGTATTCGCAAAACAGTCTTTGTTTAAGTTCTATTCAAGCCGTGTTCCCCAACTCTGTTTCTGGTGGATTAAGGACGTCAGTTTTGCTGCTTCCTGAAATCATACAAAACATGAAAATGTCATTACTTTTGCTGTCAAGTTACATCTTACTCTCACTTTCACACGGTCCAACTTTGACTCTTCCCTTTCCTTTACAGATCTCCCTTATTCCATCTCAGTGGACAGGATAGACATCAACATCCACTGCAAGCTCATGGACTCCCACAATAACCTCGATTATACTTCCTTACAACCTGCCATTCTCCTAGTTCCTCTGTATCTGTCAGATTTACTCCGATGAAGACACTTTCTCCACAGGTGCCTCTGAATTGTCTTCCTTTTTCTTTAACCATGGCTTTTCCTCAACCACTGTGGATGAAGCCATTGATGGCATCTCATCTATTTTCTTCACATCAGCTCTCACACGTCTCCAAAAAAAAGTTGCCTTGGACCTCATTTTCCACCCCGCCGGCCACCATGTTCAATGGCAACAAACAATCTGCTGGAGGAACTCAACAGATTGAGCAGCATTTGAAGGGAGAAATAAGTTATTGACGTTTCAGGTCAAGTCCCTGTCTCAGGACTTAGTTCTGATGCAGGGTCCCTACCTGAAATGTTGAGGTTACTTCCTCACATAGATGCTGCTTAACCTCCTGAGGTTCTACAGTAGAAGGTCCATTGCCCTTGATTCCAGCATCTGCAGTTTCTGGTGTTTCTGGTTCAGCAGCTTATCCTTCACAATTCCCACTAGCTCCAGCAAGATTCCACCACCTTATAAACATTGTCCTCCCCTTTTCTTTCAAGAATTTTAATGGGTCACTCCCTCCATGATGCACTTTCATGATGACTCTAGAATCCTAGAGTCAAACTGCATGGAAACAGGCACATTGATGCAATCACAAAGAAATCTCATCAACATCTCTATTTCCTTAGAAGATTGAGAAAATGCAGCATGCCAGCAAAGACTCTGTCGAATTTTCACAGGTATATGTCAGAGAGCATACGAGCTGCTTTCAAACATTACCTCCTTCAGCAACTTGAACACCCAGGAATAAAGGAGACTGCAGAGAGTGATACGCACTGCTAAGTCCATCGCAGGTCGTGACCTATGTATGAAGGAACTGCAGATGCTGGTTAAAACCGAAGATAGACACAATATGCTGGATTAAGTACTCCGACCAGTCTTACAGTCTCTGATTACATTTTATCTCTGTTTGCTTTGTTTTTATCTTCTCCCATCTAACTATGATCTATTCTACATTTTCCTTGAGCATCATTCCCTTTGCCCTATTTTCACTTCCTTATCTATCTCCCTCTCTACTGACATCAGTCTGAAGAAGAGTCTCAACCCAAAACGCCACCATTCCTTCTCTCCGGAGATACTGCATGTCCCGCTGAGTTACTCCCAGCATTTTGTGTCTATCTGCAGGTATGACCTCCTCACCATTGAAGGTGCTGCATCAAAAAGGAAGCTAATATCACCAAAGGTCATACCAATCTGGTTAAGCTCTCATTTCACGGCTTGCATCGAGAAGAAGGCATATGAACCTTCAGGTTCAAGCTCAGCTTCTTCCCAGTAACCATCAAGCTCTTGAACACTACAGAACAGCAACAGCAACAATGATCTTATACGGACAATGTTTTAAGTTGCACCTCGGACTTTGGTTTTTACATTATTACTGTTGCCATAATAATAACTGTTCATGAGCTTGATGGCTACTGGGAAGAAGCTGAACTTCAACCTGAAGGCTCCCATGCCTTCTTCTCGGTGCTAGTCATGAAATGAGAGCTTGACCAGGTTGGCATGGCCTTTGGTGATATTGGCTTAATTTTTAATGCAGCACCTCCTACAGATCCCTTCAATGGTGTGGCGCTCTATTAAATTATTATGCAGTAAAGGAGAATTTCATTGTTACATTGTTGATACAGATGGCAATTAAACACTTGACTCTTGAATTTTGAAAGGATGCTGGTCCTGGCTATGCAAGCAGATCGAGTGCTAAAGAAGGCACATGATATGCTTGCCTTTATAAGTTGGGGCATTGAGTATAAGAGTCAGGAAATCATGCTGCAGCCTTATAGCACTTCAGTTAGGCTGCATTTGGTGTACTGTGTGCAGGTCTGCTCTTCCCCATTACACAAAGGACTTTGAAGAGGGTGCAGAAGAGGTTTACCAGAATGTTGCCTGGATTAGTATGGGAGATTTTTATGTACATTTGTTGAAACCTAAGATGATAAGGAAATCAGAAGGAACAAAAAGTGATTTACTTGGGCAGCAGAAGGAGTAATTTGAAGAGTTGCATTGGATTCTTCTCACTTGTTGTACTCCGGGTGACCTTGCATGGCATCTCAAAAGTGCAAGTTCATGTAGTCACCTTGAGGGAACCCTGGTGATGCTTAATTGGTGAATGCCTGACATTCTCAATTATTGTTTAACACATCACACAGGTAATTGTGCAGTTGCTCCTTAATTCTGAATCTATAAGCGTAAGTGTCAGTTTAATTAATGAAATGATTAATGATATCTACAAATCCTTTGAGATGTTTTCTTTCCCGTTTCCACATGGTTATAGCAAGCCTATTTTGTTCATTATTCTGAAGCTGGTTAAAAAATAATTATTTTAAGAGGTGGGAAACAAGGCTTGTTGGTACTGATATAATAAGGTCAGCTTTCAGAAACATACATGCCCAAAGGACACCTCTAAGATATCCAACACATCATTTCTAAAGATATTACTTTGGCAGCCTTAAAACTGGAATTAGGCCTCATATGTATAACTCAGGTATTATTTTTCTAATAAGTGTTTTAGTTCTCTGTTGTCGTGAAACTAGAAAAAGGAGTTTGCCCGATTACACATTATCCTACCACCATTCATCCCAAGCCCACTTTTTGAATGCTACTCGACCTACGTTAACTTAAGGCATGACAAATAACCTGCTGTTCTTTTCTTCAAAACAAAGAACTTCCTGTGGAAGGAGAAGAGGTTACAGCTGTCAGATCCTTGATGCCAGAGATCTAATTTTGGGCTAGCTTCTATTCTGTTCACAAATTAAGAGAGCTTTGCCAAGATTGATACTGGCAACCAGTCCATCTGCATCTCTGAAAATGAAAGACTTTGTTCCAGAAGAGAATACATCTTTATAATGGGAACGAGCAGCTTGGACTAATTGTCCAGACATATGAGTCCAAGTTACATCTGGACAGCTAAGGACTTTAAATTAATTACAGTTCTATGAAACCAAGTATACACCTGTAATACAAAATATAGTATTATCACCGGCAACCATGTCAAGTCAAGTCAAGTTTATTCGTCACATACACATACGAGATGTGCAGTGAAATGAAAAGTGGCAATGCTCGCGGACTTTGTGCAAAAAGACAAACAAACAAACAAACAACCAAACAAACTACAAACAGAATTGAATAGAATCACATATTCTTTTACATATTAAATATTGTGGGCGGAAGGAAAAAGGGAAAAAAACAACAATTTTTTAAAAAGCAGTAGAGTGGTACAGTAAAGTTAGTCCCTGGTGAGATAGGAGTTTACAGTCTTAATGGCCTCTGGGAAGAAACTCCTTCTCAACCTCTCTGTTTTCACAGCATGGCAACGGAGGCGTTTGCCTGAACGTAGCAGCTGGAACAGTCCGTTGCAGCGGTGGAAGGGGTCTCCCATGATCTTATTGGCTCTGGAGTTGCACCTCCTGATGTATAGTTCCTGCAGAGGGGCGAGTGAAGTTCCCATAGTGCGTTCGGCCGAACGCACTACTCTCTGCAGAGCCTTCTTGTCCTGGGCAGAGCAATTCCCAAACCAGATTGTAACATTTCCGGACAAGATGCTTTCCACAGCCGCTGAGTAGAAGCACTGGAGGATCCTCGGAGACACTCTGAATTTCCTCAATTGCCCGAGGTGGTAAAGGCGCTGCCTTGCCTTACTCACTAGTGCTGCGGTGTATGATGCCCAAGTTTTAAGTTTAAGTTTTATTTTAAAGATACAGCATGGAAACAGGCCCTTTGGCCCACTGAATCCACACTGATCATCAATCACCTGTTCTCTCTGAAGAAGGGTTTTGGCCCGAAACATTGCCTATTTCCTTCACTCCATAGATGCTGCCGCACACACAGAGTTTCCCCAGCAATTTTGACCACCTTCGATTTTCCAGCATCTGCAGTTCCTTCTTGAACAATCACCTGCTCTCACTGGTTCTATGTTATCCCATATTCTCATCCACTTCCCACATACTAGTTGCAATTTACAGAAGCCAATAAACCTACAAACCCACACTTCTTTGGGATGTAGAAGAAACTGGAGCACCAGGGGGTATCCACATGTACACAGGGAGAATGTGAAAACTCCACACAGACAGCACCTAATATCAAGATCAGGATCTCTGGCACTGCAAGGTAGCAGCTGTACCAGAGTGCACCACAGTGTACAGAACATTATGCATTATGATAAAGTATACATTATATGTTAAGGATCATTATAAAACATTAACTGAGTTACTATTGTCTTCAACTGAACTAAATATATCCTCTATTTTGAATCTGACCACCACCTGACCTCAGCTCTACACCAATATTTTTGACTTTCAAATATATTCTAAAATCGTCCAGTAAGATACTCAGTTTAAGAGGTAACCGTGGATAGGTAATGTTGGCCAATGTGTTTATATCCTATAGATAGTTTTCCTTACAGTTCCAACAGTGACTATCTATCAATTTGACCTATCGGCATCAATAATCGTTCAAAATAGGAACTTTAATTAAAGCATCTCTAAAGAGTCAGGGGTAGTTATAGACATTACCCTCAGAGGTAGTTAGAGATTTTAAGTATTGGGCAGCAGAAAATACAGAAAACATTTCTCAAGATAAAGTTGTTATACTGAAGCAATTCATTACTTTAAGTATTCATTACTTTAAGAGTCAAGAGTCAAGAGTCATTAATTGAGATATGTACCAACAAGGGAACGATAAAATTCTTACATGCTGCAGCTTAACAGGCTTGTAAACACATTAACACACAGTTCGTACATAATAATTAAAAAGGCAATCAATTACTATTATGGTAACCATAATAATAATCAGCAATAACCAAAGTCCACTGTGCAACCGAAGACATGGTCCATAGCAGATCATAACAGATGCAACAACTAGAGAGCAGTCTTGACCTACTATCTACCTCATTGGAGACCCTTGGATTATCTTTAAATGAACTTTACCTGACTTTATCTTGCACTAAACACTATTCACGTTTTTCCCCTTTATCATTTATCTGTACAATGTGGATGGCTAATAATCATGTATTGTCTTTCCACTGACTGGTTAGCACACAACAAAAGCTTTTCACTGTACCTCGGTACACATGGTAATAAACTAGACTTAAACTAAACTCAAACTCAGACTCAAATCATAGTTGCTGAGATTAGTGTTATGGTGTGTTCAACAGCCTGGAGGGTTGCTGGAAAGAAGCTGTTCTTGAACCTGGTGGTTACGGATTTCAGGCTCCTGTACTTTCTTCCCAATGGTAGGAGCGAAATGAAAATCTGGCCAGGATGTTTGGATCTTTGATGATATTGGCTGCCATTTTGAGACAGTGCCTCCTATAGATCTCTTCGATATTGGGGAGGTCAGTATCTGTGATGCACTGGGCAGTGACTACCACTTTCTGCAGTCTCCTTTGTCCCTGGATGTTCAAGTTGCCCAACCAGGCGATGATGTAATAAACCTTCAGAGGTTTAATAGATTGTTTATCGACATACCGAATCTCCTTAATCTTCATGAAAGCAGAAGCATTGATGAGCTGTGTTTATGATTACATCGATATGCTAGGCCTGGGACAGATCTTCCGAGATATGCACACTAAGAGATTTGAAGCTGTTCACTCTCTGCACCGCCATCCCATTGATGAAGACAGATTTGTGGAGCCCAAGATTGGTGTACTGGCACCATTCAGTCAGATTTTCGTCCAACACCAGTGGTAATGTCGGTGAATTTAAAGCTGACATTGGAGCTGTGTATGGCTACACAGTCAAGGGTAGAGGGAGAGAGTAGAGGAGGGAACTGAGCATGCACACTTGAGGTGCTCTTATGTTGATGGTTATCGGAGAGGAATTGTTGATGCCTATTCATCCTGGTTGTGGTCTGACATTGAGGAAGTCCATTATTAAGGATGATGTTTCGGAGTACTTGGAAGCACATGATAAAATAAGCCAAAGTTAGCATGGTTTTGTTAAGGGAAGACAAATTTGCCTGTCAAATCTGTTGGAATTCTTTGAGGAAGCAGCAAGCAGGATCAACAAAGGAGAGTTAAAGCATGTTGTTTATTTGGATTTTCAGTGTAGAAACCCATGGCATTAGAGACAAGGTACCAGCATGGATAGAAGATTGTCTGACTGGCAGAGAGTGGGAATAAAGGAGGCCTTTTCAAGTTGGCTGCTCAAGACTAGCGCTATTCCACAGAGGTTGGTGTTGGGTCTGCTAACTTTTATGTTACATTGCTAATGATCTAAATTATTGAATTGATGGCTTTGTGGCCAAGTTCTATGTGTCTGAAGGTAGCATCCTTACTCAGCTAATACCCTTGTGAATTGATGATGATTGTCAGCTGATTTACATCGGTGAGACCAAGCGTAGGTTGGGCGACCGTTTCGCCGAACACCTCCGCTCAGTCCGCAATAACCTACCTGATCTCCCGGTGGCTCAGCACTTCAACTCCCCCTCCCATTCCCAATCCGACCTCTCTGTCCTGGGTCTCCTCCATTGCCAGAGTGAGCACCAGCGGAAATTGGAGGAACAGCACCTCATATTCCGTCTGGGGTCCTTGCGTCCCCTTGGCATCAACATTGAATTCTCCCAATTTGGCTAGCCCGTGCTGTCCCCTCCCCCCCTCCCCTCCCCTTCCTTCACCCTCTAGCTGTCTCCTCCCATCCGCCCGCCCTCGGGCTCCTCCTCCTCCTCCCTTTGTCCTTCTTTCTTTCCCCACCCCCTATCAGTCTGAAGAAGGGTTTCGGCCCGAAACGTCGCCTATTTCCTTCGCTCCATAGATGCTGCTGCACCCGCTGAGTTCCCCCAGCAATTTTGTGTACCTTCGATATTCCAGCATCTGCAGTTCCCTTTTGAACACCCTTGTGAATTTAACAGGTTTACTGCTGCTAATGAATGCTTACAAAGAGAAGCAACCCTTTACTGAATATCTTTTCATTCCATCTGTGTGATCTACTCTATTACAACTAAAAGTCTAATCATTATTCATAGATAAGGAAATCTGAATGAAACATCTGATCCTTATGTTGTTCAAATGCTGGTCTTGAATAATGCTCCCTGCCTGCAGTACTTAAGCTTGAATGGAACATGATAATTTGCAAATATTTATCAAAATTGGTTCCGCACATCAAGAACATTTTGTTAAGGTTAGATAAATAAACATCCTATTCAGTGGCTTCAATATGTTTTTAATTTATTAACTATCATAAATATTCCCTGAAATACTTCTTCATGCATGATGCTTGCAATGGTTTGATGCATCAATACTAAGTCAGGTATTTTGCAAATTAATATGTTTAATTAATATAACAGAATCGAGGGATATGGTCATAATCATACTGAATGGCGGTGCTTGCTCGAAGGGCCGAAGGGCCTACTCCTGCACCTATTTTCTATGTTGATATGTTTCTATATGCTCATGGTGTTGGCTACTTAACCATGGTGATACCACTCTTGAATTATCTATCATCCTGGCATGCAAGTTTTATTTTTCACAATGAACAGTTAAAGAAAGCTACCTTTAACCAATCCTGTTCCTGCCTCCAATTTAACAAAGGTGCAATCAGAACAGTCAATCTAAGCTAAAAATCAACCAGTAATCTTTCAGCTTCTCAATAATGTGCTCCATGGTTCTTGACAAAGATGCCCAATCTAAACTAATCCTATTTGCCAGTGTTTGGCCCACATCCCTCTAAACCTTTCCTATCCATGTACCTGTCCACGTGTCTTTTAAATGCAGATATAATATCTTCTTCAACTATCTCCTTTGGCAGTTTGTTCCATATTACCACCACCCTCTGTGAAACATATGTTCTCTTATTTTTGATTCCACTGCCTGAGTAAGAGAGTCTCTGTACATTCATCCTATCTCTTCCCCGCATCACTTTATACACCTCTATCAGATCACCCCTCAGTCTCCTGCACTCCAAGAAATAAAGCCCTAGCCTGCCCAACATTTCCCTATAGCTCTGTCCCTTAAGACCTGGTAACATCCTCATAAAAGGTAGTGCAAAGAGGTGTAGCACCTCTTGCTGTGGCTGGGGAAAGTGGGCAGGATGGGGAGGAGTGGTGGGAGGGGATGAGCAGATGTGTAGGAAGGAATTGCAGATGTTGGTTTAAACCGAAATAGACACAAATAGCTGGAGTAACTCAGCGGGACAGGCAGCATCTCTGGAGAGAAGAAATGGGTGACATTTTGGGTCAAGACCCTTCTTCAGATCATGGAGTCATGGGAAGAACAGCAGTGGAAAAAAGGAGTGAAAAGGTGGTTGACTGATGCTCCAATCTCACCGATGTTGGCTCACTGCCCATGAAATTTACATCATTACAAATAACATTAATTATGCTCATGTTTCAGAATTTACACATGTGTTCATATTTTAGTTCTAAAAAACCTTATTTGTTTTAAAAGAAGAAGTTAAATGACATATCTTATGGAAAGTTTTTTAATTAGTCCTCCAGCAGGGATAGAAACCCCACATTAAATACAGTTCGTATTCCATTTTAAACTGTAATTGTGCTTTGTTCAGCATTAATTATTTGGATGATGACTGTATAATCCACACAACCAGAACTTGTTTTGCATAAATCAAGCTTGATGTTGTAACTAGCAGGTCAATGTCTCACAATTTGCATAGTACAACAGATTTTGCTGTATTTTATAAAGGAGTATTTTCATAAACTAAATTTAGGAATATTAGTGAAGAAATCTGGTGAAAATTATCAGATCGAAACAGCACCAAGAAAATATGATTTATAAATCTGTTCAGATATTTATAGGGGAGTCATTTGATTTTGATTTTATTGATCTCAAAGCAAGAGTATTTCACAGCAGGAGATCTGCCTGACAATCTGTCCAAAATTGGACATTATTGATAAATGTACTCTCAAGTTCAGCTCTCCTGGCGGTCGAAGCTCCTGCGGCTTGGAGCTCCCAAAGTCGGTCTCTAATCAAGAACCGCGAGCACCACGATGTTAAAGTCCGCAGGTTCCAGCGATTGTAGCTCCGAGGTCGATCCCTGACAGGGAAGCCAGCTCAAGGCTCCTGCAGTTGGAGCTCCCAGAGCCGACCTCCAGCAAGAGGCCGCCAACTTCATGATGTTAGACCGCAGTGCGGACGGAGATACGATACGGAAAAAGTCACATCATTGTCGAGGTAAGAGATTAAAAATAAGTTTCCCCCAACCCCCCCCCCCCCCCCCCCCCCCCCCCACCTAAAACAAGCTACAGAACAAGCTAAAACATATACTTAACACATGCTATAAAACAACAAAGAAAGAAGGGACGAGACAGACTGTTGGCGAGCCAGCCACTGCGGGCGCCACCTGAGCGGAATAACCTAAACGTCTATGAGCAAGTTCAAGTTTAACTAATGTTCTTTTGTAATTGACAGGAAAATCTTGGCCCATGACTTAGTTCCCCTTTTCTAGGTTTGTCAGAAGTAAACTTTACCCCTTTGCTTTCCTCATTGCTTTATCCCTTATCCTGCGGAAACTTGGGCACCTGATTCCATATTTAGTGGCGGCACGGCACCACAGCAGTAGAGTTGCTGTCTTACATTGCCAGAGGCCTGGGTTCGATCCTGACTACTGGTGCTGTTGTACAAAGTTTGTATGCTCTTTCCTTAATTGCGTGGGTCTTCTCTGAGTTTACCGGTTTCCTCCCACACTCCAAAGACATACAGGTTTGTAAATAGTTCCGAGTGTATAGGATAGTGTTAGTGTACGGGGATCGGCGCGGACCCAGTGGGCCGAAGGGCCTGTTTCCGTGCTGTATCTCTAAACTAAACTAAACCAGTGTATCTCAGAGCATCTAGATATCACTAGGCAGAGAAGCCTTCTACCAGGTGTGCCCCTATCTGTACCATTATTTTGAGACCAACGTTATATAGCTTAAGAGAAAAAGATGTTTGCATAAAGAGTGAATTGGTGCAGGGTTTGCTGCATGATTAGAGATCAACACCCCTTTTTATCATTTGTTTCTATTTTCTTAGCATAGAGAAGGAGGCCATTTAGCCCATTAAATCTATGTCAGCTCTCAAAGTATCTCCCTGTAGGCTATTTTCTCTCACATTTATTTCTCCCATTTCTCCTATTAACCACCTTCACTGTGGAAAATTTACAGTAGCCAATTACCCAACCAGTACATTGTTGGGATTTAGGAGGAGACCGGAGCACCAGGGGTTACCATGCAAACTCCGCACAAGAAGAATCTAAGGTCAGGATCGAACCCAGGTCACTAAAGCCACAAGGCACCAGCACTAAATGGTGTCCCACTGTGACACTCTTGAGCAAGCCACCTACTTGGAAATCAAAGGTTTGGTGCTCATCATGATGAAATTCTTTCCATAAGAAATGTGTAGAGTCATTTTAAAAAAATCACCAATTCACTGAAAACTTGCATTTACTCGGTGCATCTAAAGGAAATACGTAAAGATGGTCAGACAAGTAAAGGGAAACAGTTAAAATTTCAGATCAAAGACCCTACTTCAGAACTTTTCTGGTTTTATTTTATGATCCAATAGTTAATTATCTAGATAATTCCTTTCTGGGAGAGATTACTTTGGATATTTCACCAATTTCAACCAAATACTTCCGGATTCTGTAAATCTCTGACATGGTATTAGGTACTTCAGTTTTGTGTGTGCTCGATATCGAGGAGTTAGTAGGATTGGAGGAAAGTGCAGCAGGGAATGAATGCATTAATTTTGCTTGAAACTGTCTTCTTCCTGATTACTGTCATGGTGATTTTTGATGTGTAGTGTGTAGAGTCACGCCATACTTCAGGAAGACATGGGGCAAGCAACATTTCCTTCTGATATAAAATATTTTCTCTCAAAGTAATAGTTATGCTGCTACCCCCTTTTTGAGGCACATCCATTCATGTGACAACACATTTTGACAATTGTATAATGCTTTCAGTTCAACTATGCGCAAGTTGTATTTTGTCTTTTCTTTCAATATCTCTTCACAGGCAAGATAAACACCAAGTATTTCGAAGTCATGTCTGCTATTTCAGACAGTCACCAGAAAGTCCTGCCAACAACATTTTGTCTATAAATCAAACATTGGAGTTTTCTGGTGATAACAGAGGCAGAGCATCTGCAGTGGTGAACTGCTTGCAACAACAAATTGTGCAGAGAAGTTGCATGAGAAACATTGCTTAACATTGCATTTTTCATATTGCCTTATTAAATATCATGGACTCATGACCTAATATCAGTAATGATTTTTTCCAGATGAAGGAACTAGCAATGAAAAAAAAATGAAATTTCTTGATTCCATGCAATATTTCAAGTAATTTTTTTCCTCATCACACCTATGTACAAGAGTGTAAGAAGCCAAAGCAATGAACTTTTCCCATCCATCATTTGTGCATGCTTTGTTTATTGAACCTCTGCTATAATGTCATGCATCACTTGCTTGCAGCATGTTCTTTCATAGCAAAAATGGCAATTTTCGGAAAAATTGACATTTAGAAGGTAATCATCTGGGGTGGGTTTGTCTAGAATCACATGTAAGCCATATGGTCTAAGTGTGAAGGATTTCCTCCCACATAAAGCTTCAGTGAATCAGATGTTTTTATTTACTATGTGTAGGAAGGAATTGCAGATGCTGGTTTAAATCGAAGATAGACACCAAATAATGGACTAACTTAGCGGGACAGGCAACATCACTGGAGAGAAGGAATCTCCAGAGATGCTGGCTTATCATAGAATCATAGAATCATAGAAAGTAGGTGCGAGAGTAGACCACCAGGTCCGTCGAGCCCGCACCGCCATTCACTCATGGCTGAACACCAAACAGACACACTTACCCACAAACAGTAGACACAAGACACAGAACACAAGACACTACCCTCCCCTTTATACCGCTATCACCCCTCTCCACCCCAAGAACCGCGTGATCTCCTGGGGGAGGCAAAAAAACGGATAAAAACCCAGGTCCAATTCGGGAAAAAAATCCGGGAAATTCCTCTCCGACCCCAATCCAGGCGATCGACACTTGTCCAGGAGATCACTCAGGTCTACTATACTAACCATACCTAGGTCCATATCCCTGCCCTCTCCCCGTAGCCCCTTATCCCCTTGGCAGCTAAAAAACCATCTATTTTTGACTTAAATATATTTAACGTTTCTGCTTCCACTGCTCCCTGGGGCAGTGAATTCCACAAACTAACCACCCTCTGGGTGAAGAAGTTCTTCCTCATCTCAGTTTTAAAAGAGCCCCCCCTCACTCTGCAACTATGTCCCCTAGTTCGAGCCTCCCCGATCATTGGGAACATCCTCGGTGCATCCACCCGATCAAGGCCCCTCACGATCTTATACGTTTCAATGAGATCGCCTCTCATTCTCCTAAACTCCAAAGAGTAGAGTCCCAGCCTACTCAACCTTTCCTCATATGTCAATCCCCTCATTGCAGGAATCAATCTTGTAAACCTTCGCTGCACTGCCTCCAGGGCTAGTACATCCTTTCTTAAGTATGGACCCCAGAACTGTACACAGTATTCCAAATGTGGTCTCACTAATACCGTGTACAGCTGCAGCAAGACCTCCGTGTTTTTATACTCAATCCCCCTAGCAATAAAGGCCAAAACTCCATTGGCCTTCCTGATTGCTTGCTGCACCTGCATACTGACTTTTAGTGATTCATGTACTAATACCCCTAGATCCCTTTGCGTTGCATTACAACGCAGCTCCTCCTCATTTAGAAAATAACTTGCCCTATCATTTTTTTCCCCAAAGTGAATGACTTCACATTTATTAGTATTAAATTTCATCTGCCAAGTTGTTGCCCACTCACCTAGCTTATCTATATCCTTTTGCAGACTCTTCCTATCCTCCTCATCCCCTACTTTCCCTCCCATTTTCGTATCGTCCGCAAATTTTGATATATTACACTTGGTTCCCTCCTCCAAATCATTTATATAAATTGTGAACAACTGGGGTCCCAGCACCGACCCTTGCGGAACCCCGCTAGTTACCGGTTGCCATCCCGAGTATGAACCATTTATCCCCACTCTCTGCTTCCTATTCGTTAGCCAATCCTCTACCCATGCTAATATATTACCCCCAATCCCATAATTTTTTATTTTTAGCAATAGTCTCTTATGTGGCACCTTGTCAAAAGCCTTTTGGAAGTCCAAGTATACCACATCCACCGGTTCCCCTTTATCCACCCGAGTTGTTACTTCCTCAAAGAATTCGAGCAGATTCGTTAAACACGATTTCCCCTTCACAAAACCATGCTGGTTCTGTCTGATGAAGTCATGTTTATCCAAGTGGCCCGTTAGTGTTTCTTTAATAATTGTCTCCAACATTTTACCCACCACCGATGTTAGACTAACCGGTCTATAGTTACCCGCCTTCTGTTTACTTCCTTTTTTAAATATAGGTGTTACATTGGCCATTTTCCAATCCACTGGGACCGTTCCTGCCTCCAGGGAGTTTTGGAAAATTATCACCAATGCATCCACAATCCCCACTGCTATCTCCCTCAAGACCCTTGGATGTAATCCATCAGGCCCAGGGGATTTATCCTCCTTCAGTCTCATTAATTTCCCTAATACCACCTCCTTGGTGATCTTAATAGTATTTAGCTCCTCCATTCCTACCGCCTCCTGTTTATCCAGCGTTGGAATATTTTTTGTGTCTTCTATGGTGAAGACTGATACAAAATACTCGTTTAATGCCTTTGCCATTTCCATGTTCCCCACCAACAACTCTCCAGTCTCACCCTCCAATGGACCAACGTTCACCTTAGCCACCCTTTTTCTTCTTATATAGCTATAAAAACTCTTACTATTAGTTCTTATGTTGTTCGCTAAATTCCTCTCATAGCCTATTTTCCCCGTCTTAATTAATCTCTTAGTTACTTTTTGCTGACCTTTAAATGCTTCCCAATCCTCTACCCTCCCACTACCTCTGGCTACCTTATATGCCCTTGCCTTCAGCCGAATACTATCCTTTATAGTTTTACTGAGCCATGGCTGACTGTTCTTACCCTTACCCCTTTTTTTCTTCATAGGAATAAATTTTTCTTGAAGGACGTCAATGGCATCATCTCACAGCAGAGTGCAGGAAGGTGGCTTGATTATTTGGGCAATAAGGGACTTCTTCATAAGTAGTCTGAAAAATCATTGTTCCCAATCCATTAAAAATGATCCACAGCTTACTTCTATCTTGTAAGTGGTTAAACATTTTTACTGTGTTAATTGTATATGCTTTGTCGATGTCTGTGCTCACTCTTTAACTCCTTATAAAACAAAGATTACATTGTACGGCAAGGAGTGAAATTCAGGTGATTTAAAGTGCTTTGCTTGGACAATGTTTTTAAAAATAAATCCCCACCTAACACAGCAATATCAAAGTGTTTCAAGTTTCATTGCCAGCCATGGCGAGCAGATCAGAGCAGTTGTGCACTTTAGGTCACACTCAATCTTCGATCCCATTGATGTTGGCTGCAGAAACACAGAACATCATTGGTTTTCTCTACACTCAGGAGGTGAGGTCTTCGCCAGAAACCCATGCATCATTTCCCCTCGTGCTCCACCAACCTTCAATGACTCCTGAATTATTTGTCATTTTTCGACGGCTCTATCGTTATTTTCTTTCATTCCTATGGCAGCTGGCTGTTGCCATGGAGAGTGTTCTTCACTTGAACCAGAGTGTAGGTGAAGCGACAACGACATGCTTCATCACACAAGGCAGGTTTTAACAATTCCTCAATTTGGGGGAATCCACAAATCCTGGTTTCTTAAAGCAACGATAGCTAGATTTTCATAAATGAACAAAACAGAAAACACTGGAAATATTCAGCAAGTCATGATGCATCAGTGGAGAGTGAAGCAAAGTGAAAATGTCTGATCAATAACTTTTCATCAGAACTGTTTCAATTTCACACTTTTAAAAAAAAAAGTAAAACTTGACTCTCAGGTAAAACGTCAACCAAATTTAGTGCATCAAAATCAAGTGAAATCCAATTACTCTGCATCTAAATCGTTAATGCCATTGTAAGTTACAGTGAGGAACTGTAGGTGTGATTTGTCGGAACCTGTAATAAAATGAAAGTGGCAATGTTGGGGACTGTTAAACCACTCCTTTGCCCTTTGCCATGTCTTTTTGGCCAATTTCACAATATTTTATAGAGAAATTCAATGGATGCTGGTTATCATTTTTTTTTAAAAAAGGGGTGAAAAACAATTTCTAAACAGTAGAGTCTGTCAGTTAAAATTTTTAGCTTTACTTTAGACTTTAGACTTTAGAGATACAGTGCAGAAACAGGCCCTTCAGCCCACCGTGTCCGCACCAACCAGCGATCACCCCGTACACTAGCACTATCCTGCACATTAGGGAGAATTTACAATTTTTACCAAAGCAAAAATTGCAACCCTGTACGTGTTTGAAGTGTGGGAGAAAACCAGAGTACTGGAAGAAAACCGACGCAGTCACAGGAAAAACATACAAACACCTTACAGACAGCACCTATAGTCAGGATCGAACTCCGGTCTCTGGTGCTTTAAGGCAGCAACTCCACCATTGCGCAACTGTGCCACCCTTAAGCACGTGCTGCTATACTGTTTATGAACTATCAAATCTAATCCAGTCAATGCCCACAATGGTTTAGGTTTAGCATTTTGCTTTATTACTGCCCAACGCATTGACGTACAGTGACAATCTTTGGTTTGTGCGCTATCCAAGTAAATCAGATAATACCATACATATACAAGCTTGCCAAACTCAAGTATAATAGGAAGAGGGCAGAGATAATTACTGAGTGAAGAGGATAGTTCTCAGCACTGCAGCATAAACAGTTCCAGAGAAAAAGACCAATGCCTACAATGGAAGTTGGACACAAAAAAACTGGAGTAACTCAGTGGGTCTGGCAGCATCGGTAGAGTTGCTGCCTTATAGCTCTTGCAGCAGCAGAGGCCCGGTTTGATCCTGACTGCGGGTGCTGTCTGTACAAAGTTTGTATGTTCTCCCCATGACCGCGTGGGTTTTCACCGAGATCTTCAGTTTCCTCCCACACTCCAATGACCTACAGGCTTGTAAGATAATTGACTTGGTATAAATGTAAATTGTCCCTAGTGAGTGTAGGGTAGCATTAATGTGCGGGGATCACTGGTCGGTGCGGACTCGGTGGGCCGAAGGGCCTGTTTCCGCGCTGTATATCTAAACTAAACTAAACGTAGAGCGAGACAGGCAAAATACAGGCAATTTAGTTGAGCATAGATAGCCATCATGGTCAGCAAGGACTAGCTGGAGGAAAGGGTCCATTTGTGTGTTGTATAATTCCACGACTCTATGAACTCTAAGGTAAAGGTAGCTAGATTATTGATTGAAAGTACAATGGGGAGATAGGAGTTAAGATTACAATCAGATCAGCATGATTTTATTTTCTGATGGAACAGACTCCCACAACTGACTGCACTTAATTCAAATATTCATACGAAAATAGACACAGAAAGCTGGAGTAACTCAGCGAGTCAGGCAGCATCTCTGGAGAAAAGGAAAAGGTAACGTTTCGGGTCGAGACCGTTCTTCAGACGTGTGCTCGGTTGCAGAATTCCATCATCGCGTAGGACATTATCAAAAGAAACAAATCTTACAGCAATAATAGAACAGGCATGAAGCCAGTGAGTCATTAGGTTGGCATGGATGTTTGTCTTGAATGCAAAACTATTTTGTTTTACCAATATGTGCCATCTGGTTAATTCAAGTTACAGACAAGGAATGTGCTCAAATATTTCACAATATGCCCTATCTAAATTAAAATACATTGCACCCATCTGTTGTACTAAAAAAAAACTTGTCTTTGATCATCTAAGCAGTCTGACAATCTTTCACATTCTAGCCTTTCTGTGATCAATGGAGTCTGTTATCAAATATTTTTTCTGATCTGCATTAACCATCCCTTTAGTCTGAACAGGGAAAGCAAAGTTTTTGACAGGTTCTTCATTAGTAAGGGTATCCAAAGTTACAGGGAGAAGGCAAGAGAATGAGATTAAGAGGGAAAGTTAGATCATCCATGATTGAATGGCGGAATAGATTCAATGGGCTGAATGGCCTAATTCTGCTCCTAGGAGATGAAATTTAACTCCCTTTAAGTGTTTAATGTAACAGTAGCGTGTATTCCTTTAACTACTTGCACCAAAACTTGCACGTGTCAACAGATCAATGTGGGAATAAAGCTAAAACTATAGCCTTCAAGAAAAACATGCAAATCATTGAGATCATTGGTGATCGATGCCCTAATATATTTACTTTTCTCAATTCCATCTCTTTAAAGATATTCCTGCCCAGAAAACATATTGATCCAACATTTAAAACTATTAATTATGTGAACACTCATTGACTTTATGAAACCAATTATGACAATTCTATCACCTTTGCATTAAGAATTATATCTGAACTTCTCTTTGGAACGCGTAGGTCTGATTTTCTATTATGACCCACCTGGATGATCCTTTTTGAGATGGGAACATTTGTACGTTCTCCCTGTGATCTGTGTGGGTTTTCTCCGAGATCTTTGGTTTCCTCACTAAAGACATACAGGTTTGTAGGTTAATTGGCTTGGTATAAATGTAAACTGTTCCTAGCGTGTGTACATAATGTTAATGTGCGGGGATCGCTGGTCGGTGTGGACTCAGTGGGACAAAGGGCCTGTTTCCACGCTGTATCACTAAACTAAAACAAAACTGAAAGAACTTATGAACTTATGAACTACTACATTTCAGTGATCCGGTTATATGGGCCACAAATCTCTACTTATCATATTACAATGTGTTGTTTTCCTTGTACCTTCTTCTTTGGCAGCTGGCTGACTCTTCACCTTCTGGATGGGAGGTGTGCAACACTACAGAACAAATGGCACTTTGAGTGTCACCATTATTCGTATATCTGGGCAATCAGGTGATATACATTAATATATGTGAAGATTCCAATGAAAGGATCAATTTATCCCCGCAACCTAGTGCTGTTGGAAAACGAGATAGTGAATAGTTATTGCAAAGCAAGGCATTCTCAGAGAGATATAGAATCATGATAGTGATGAAATGTATTCATCTCCACTATTGCCTTTAATAAACCTGATTTTCACTGTAGATTTTCCTTTGCCATATATCATTTTCATTTCTATTCCTAGTATTTACGGAAAGCAGCTTCCAAGGCATTGATCTGCTCTTTAAGATTGCTGTAGAATTTCATTAACATTGTAAGAAAGTTAGCCAGAATGTCAAACCAATTATGTATTCTTGACATAGGAACAGGGAATTTTTATATTTGAGAATTTAGTGGGAAAATGCTCAAAACATGCAGATGCTATGTGTCCATATGGTGCATTAATGCTAATCAATTATTTATAGCAGATTAATGCCCATTCCAAAAAATAAAATGGAGAGAAGGATTTCAAGCAAAGACAGATTTGTCTACATGTTCCCAGCAGTCATTCATGGTTCTGTTGTAGTGTTTAATTAAGAGCTAGAAATCCTAAATTCAGTACTTAATGTCATGAATACCTTAAAGTGAGTGATATTCAAAAAAATGTGCATTTGTGCAAAAGAATTGATGCAGAACTAATATCAGCCAGGCTAGTTATAGTGTTGTGCAATGTATGGACATTTGCAAGCAAATGCTAGCATGTGTACAATGTGGATGGGTTGATTATAATCACGTATTATCTTTCTGCTGGGTGGTTAGCACGCAACACAATATTTTTCACTGTACCTCAGTACACATGACAATAAACTAAACTAGAAATATGATAAGTACTTTGAAAATGACACGTTATTAACAGTGAAAAGGTTAATCACGGTTTACAGGATGATTTTGATTGCTTGGTAGGATGGACAGAGTTGAATTTCACACTAGAAGTGCAAGCGGCTTGTGAATACATAAAAGGATAGGACCTGTTTAATAGACGGCAAGGCCCAAGGGATTATTGAGAGATAGAGGGACCTCAGTATACAAGAAAGTGGCAGCACAGGTGCTGAAGATGGCATTTGATCATGGAGTCACAGTCACTCAGTGTGGAAACAGGCCCTTCAGCCCAATTTGCCCATGCCGACCAAGGTGCCCCTTCTACACTTGTCCCATTTGCCTGCATTTGTCCGACATCCCTCTGCCCTATCCTATCCATGTACCCGCCTAAATGTCTTTCAAAGGTTGTTATAGTACCTGCCTCAATTACCTCCTCTGGCAGCTCATTCCATATACCCACTACCCTTTGAGTTAAAAAGTTGCCTCTCAGAGACTGAGAATGCATCCCTGAGAAGATTTCTTAAGATTATCATAGAGGATGATTTTCACCTATCCTCACTGATTGTAGTCTGATGGCCAGGAGGTCAAGGATGCAGTTGCAGAGGTGAGTGCTGACTCCAAGTTCCATGAGCAGGAAAGAACTGCAGATGCAGATGTAAATCAAAGATAGACACAAAATGCTGGAGTAACTCTGCAGGACAGGCAGCAGCTCTGGAGAGAAGGAATGGGCGACGTTTCGGGTCGAGACCCTTCTTGTTTATCCAAGTTCCATGAGTTTGTTGATGAGCTAGGATGGATAATGGTATTGAAAGCAGAGCTGTAGTCATTGGATGAAAGGAGATTACAGGTAGATGGCATCAACTGTCTTCCTCTCGGTGACTGTAAAATTGTATGTGACACTGTTTGAAATAGGAGTTTAAAGTTACATTATTGATCCTTCGACTGACAATCATGAAAATCTATCCATCTGCTTTTTGTGCAATCCTGTTGATTGTAAATTTAATTGATATATTCCCTTATAATTGAAACTATGATTATGATCAAGAATTGAGAAGTCTGTAAAATAATTATTTGGCAGGTACAAAAATAGAATGCTTTGCCACGGACAATAATCAAGGAAAAGACCAATCCATCTTTAAAAGAGTCGATAAGCTTTTGAGCAACAAATGAGGCAAAAACATGAAAATTTGGTTATTTTTAGATTACATGCTGGCATAAATCCAAAGGGACAAATTGGCATCCTTCCGAGCGATAAACCTTTGTAATTCTCTTGAATAGAAGTGCCTAAAGCACAAACAAATAAAATAATAAGCGTTCACATTAAAAGCGAGACTCTTTGCAAACTAATAAATGTACACAAGGAAATAAAAACAGAAAATGCTGATTGCAACATCTTTGGCACCTGCCTTATTCTGCTGATACCTGAAATGCTAAGCAACCACTTTGTGTTTCTTATGCTTGTCATTCTCAATTTTCCTTGTCATTTCATATTTTTAGCACATACAATTTTTGATATGTTCTTTATGTATGAAGACATATGTTTTTACCCAACCCCATCATTCACTCGACACTGAATAGAAATAATCTGCAGCAGTTAAATCTTGCATTTGTATTCATAAAATTCATATTACCTTTTTGGAAGGGGAAGCTAAGCAGATAGTTCATAGGACAATGCTGCTAAAAAGTGCAAAACTGAAAATCAGTAAACATGCTACACTCACGTTTGTAAAAGTCAACCAGACTAAATTTATGATCACTGGAAGGTGTGGACATAACACGCACTCCATCTGCAGCAATTGCAATTTTCAAACAGCGAGAAATCATTGACTATCTTTGACCCCCCCCTCCACATCAGCCTGAAGAAGGGTCTCGACCCGAAATGTCGCCTTTTCCTTCGCTCCATAAATGCTGCCTTACCCGCAGAGTTTCTCTAGCTTTTTTGACTACCACCAACTATTTTTGTAGTGCAACTTCATGTTCCTTTACTGTAAAATAAAAAAATCTATGACTTACCCAGAAGAAACGACCTTCTGGCTAAATACAGATTGAAACTGCTCCACCTGCCATAAGTTAACGATCCTTCCATTCAATTCTATTTATACTCCATCCCGTCCCATCTTCTGAATAAGATATTGCGCTCATATTTGATAACATCATCGTTAATATTGGCAGCAACTATAAAAGTATTATTTTTATAATTGTTAATATTTATATTTTACAACCTGTGATGAGTATCATTTCTGTTTCTCCAGAATTTACTTTCCTTCGAGGAGGGAGACAATAATTCAATGTAATGAAATAAAAATCTATAATTTACTCCACTAAAGACATTCAATCAACAAGGCACATTTCAAACAACATTAAAAATTAAGGCAATTAGCCAATCAAATCAATAGCATAACAGAGTTAATCTAAATGGTCATCCACACATGCAGAACATTCTCATGATCCATTCATGGTTGTGGCTTCAATAAGGGTTCAATAAGTTAGAAAAATTCTAGCTACACATTATCACTAGAACTATAATTCATACTTGTTGAAAACTGAAATATCACATGGAGAGAACCTAGAAGATGTCTCCTTTCTCTTTCCTAGGTTGGATATTGACAGATCCTTTCAGTTTGCAAAATTTCCATGTCATTTTAATGGAAAAGCTATAAAAGTGTTCTATAAATTACAAAAATCATGTTGGATAAATAGTACAGAAATGTCTACCTCCGTATTGCATAACTGCTTTGCGGAGCCCCTGTTCAGTCTATAGGGGTAACCCTTGCTATAAATTCCTATCCCACTCCAGTCTAATCTGTCTGTCTCATATACTTTTATTAGAAGCTTCAAATCAAGCTCATCATCTGCCTGTGCAGATTGCAGCTTTATCAAACCAATATTGAATTTTCCACTTTGATAAATTGCGTTCTCAGAACCATGATTGTATGCTGTAATTTGTCTACTGGGGATACTTGGTGAGTTATTTCTTTGCTTTTTCCCCTCTTTATTTACATTTCCTAACATGCCATTTGCAGCACATCACCTTCTAACCTCCCCCATTGGCAACTCCCCGACGTCAAATCTTGTCTCAAGATATAGCAGATGTTCTCCATCACCTGTCCACCCTCCCCCGAAATTTGCTGCATTTAAAACTAAATGTAATTTAGTTTAGTTTAGAGATACAGCACGGAAACAGGCCTTTCGGCCTACCGAGTCCACGCTGACCAGCAATCCCCGCACATTTACACTATTCCACACATATTTGGGACAATTTACACTTATACCAAGCCAACCTACTGACCTGTATGTCTTTGGAGTGTGGGAGGAAACCGAAGATCTTGGAGAAACCCCGTGCGGTCACAGGGAGAATGTACAAATTCCGTACAGACAAGCGCCCGTAGTCAGGATAGAACCCGGGTCTCTGGAAAAAGTAGAAATGGGGTACTGATTTTGGGTGATCAGCTATGATAATATTGAATGGCGGTGGTGGCTTGAAGGGCCAAATAACCTACTCCTGCACCTATTTTCTATCTTTCTATGAATGGTCCTAGAACAACAACCTTGCTGTCAACATCTTTAAAACCAAGCTTGTTAACGAAAACCAAGATTGTTAACTTTAGAAGAAAAAAGTTCAAGGTACCACAGAACTGTCTTCATCAACAGGTTGGTGTTGGAGCATTACAACAACCTTAAGTTCCTGTGCATACATATCTCTGGAGATCTGTCCTAGACCCAGCACACTGATGTAATAATAATGAAAGCGTATCAAGGGTAATTGGGAAGAAGGCAGGAAAATGGGATTAGGAGGCCGAGATCAGCCATGATTGAATGGTGGAGTAGACTCGATGGGCCGAATGGCCTAATTCTACTCCTATAACTTGTGAACTTGTGAACTCGTAATGCTTCTACTTCCTTCAAAGATTGCGGGGATTCAATGTGTCAAATAATACTCTCTTGAACGTCTTCAGGTGAAAGATAGAGAGCATATTGACTATTGCATCACTGCCTGGTTTAGCAACTCATGCCGCAGGAATAAAGTAGATTACAAGAAGTGTTGGACACTGGCTGGTCCCTCATGGGTACTTACCTCACTACCACTGAAGGGATCTATGGGAGGCTCTGCCTCAAAAAAAGGATCCAACATTATTAAGGACCCACATCATCCTTGCCACACTTCCATTTCACTCCTGCCATCAGGATGTAGGTATAAGAGCATGAAAACTGTATTGTCCAGGTTCAGAAGCAACTTCTTCCCTACAGCCATCAGGCTCTTGAACATTACAAACACCAACTAGACTTTGAACTGCAAACTGTAGCAGTTGCTTAAGAGATTTAGGCCTTTGTTTTGTTTTGCATTGTATTGTTTTATTTATTTATTGAACTTCTTTTTTTGTTTAATTATTATGTCTTTTAGGTGGAGGAAGGAATTAAAGATGGTGATTTACACCAAAGATAGACGCACAAAGCTGGAGTAACTCAGCGGATCAGGCAGCGCCTCTGGAGAAAAGGAATAGGTGACGTTTCGGGTCGAGACCCTCCTTCAGACTTCAGATGTCTTTTAGGATCTCGACCCGAAACGTCATCTATCCCGTTTCTCCAGACATGCTGCCTGACTCGCTGAGTTACTCCAGCTTTGTGCATCTATCTTTGGTGTGAACCCCCATCTTTAATTCCTTCCTAAACTTAAAATACATCATGTCAATTTCCCTCCACAGATGCTGCCTGATCTGTTAAGTTCCTCTAGCAGTTTTTTTATCCACAAGTTGAAGTGCATTCCTTTTTGATGTGATTTATGTGAAATCTATTCAGTTGTGTTAGCTATGTGTTATTCTGAGCATCTGCAATCAGCCTGTGGCTGGAGTCACTTTGTCAGAGAGATTATCCTCCAAGATCAGGTGACAGGACAACATAGACAGCTCAGGAGTCGCATTAACGCCTGCCGTCGTTGAATTGCAAGTTGCTGCAGCTTTGCACCAAGAGTAGAAGTCAGAACCTTGCATTGTGATGGGAGACCATTGACAGTAAAATAAAAGTTCCACGTGATTTTATGTAAAGCAAACAAAGTTAGCATTTTAGAAACAAGGAACGGCAGATGATGGGTTACATAAAAAATACACAAAGTGCTGGAGTAACTCAGCAGGTCAACCAGCATCCATTGAGAACATGGATCGGTGACATTTTGAGTCAGGACCATTCTTCTGGTGGGGGGGGGGGGGCAAGGAAAGGCGGAAGAGAAGAGAGATAGGACAAACATGGCACGTGAATACAGGCAAGGGGAAGGGGTGGGGGGGGGGGGGGGGGGGGGGGGGGGGGTTTAATGGGCAGATGGTTGGACAAAGGTCAGAGATGAAAAATATGAAATTTTGTCATGCTTGTAATGAAAGACAGATGATGATTTGGAAAAAAAATGAGATGAAATGTGGCCGTTATAGTAGATGGTTAAAATAGTACTTATGCAATCTCCTCTCTGGCCTTCATTATGCAACACTTGAAGGAGAAACAGAGGGAAATAAATTGCAGAGGGAATTTGTTCTAAATTGTGTCACCTTGATCCAAGCGACTTTCATTCAAGGTCAAGATTATTGGATTTCAGGAATAGCAGTAGGAACTGAAGGGATGTAAACTTTTCATCAACATTTCACCAAATGACGGTTACTCTATTGATATTCAGTGCTTCTTAGGTTGTATTTTTCTATCTGTTCAGCTTAAATAATGACACCAATGAAAGTTATCCACATGCTATGAAATGGGAACGTAATAACAAGGATCACTAAAGGAGGCAAAGTTATATACAATCTGGGTTTAGTTTAGAATGTTCAAGAAGGAACTCCAGATGCTGGAAAATCGAAGGTAGATAAAAGTGCTGGAGAAACTCAGCGGGTGCGGCAGCATCTATGGAGCGTAGGAAATAGGCAACGTTTTGGGCCAAAACCCTTCTTCAGACTGATGCAGGGTGGGGGGGGGGGGGGGAGGGGGGCGGGAGAGAAGAAAGGAAGAGGAGGAGCCCGAGGGCTGAGGGAGAGCTGAGAAGGGGAGGAGACAGCAAGGGCTACCGGAAATCGGAGAAGTCAATGTTCAAGCCGCTGGGTTGCAGACTGCCCAAGCAGAATATGAGGTGCTGCTTCTCCAATTTCCGGTGGTGCTCACTGTGGCCATGGAGGAGGCCCAGGACAGAAAGGTCGGATTTGGAATGGGAGGGGGAGTTGAAGTGTTGAGCCACAGGGAGATCAGGTTGGTTGATGCGGTCCAAGTGGAGGAGTTCCTCCAATTCCCGGTGGTGCTCACTCTGGCCATGGAGGAGGCCCAGGACAGAAAGGACTCCAATTTCCAGCGGTGCTCACTCTGGCCATGGAACTCTAATTTCCGGTGGTGCTCACCTCCGCTCGATCCGCATCAACCAACCTGATCTCCCTGTGGCTCAGCACTTCAACTCCCCATCCCATTCCGAATCTGACCTTTCTGTCCTGGACCTCCTCCATGGCCAGAGTGAGCACTACCGGAAATTGGAGGAGCAGCACCTCATATTCCGCTTAGGCAGTCTGCACCCCAGTGGCTTGAACATTGACTTCTCCAATTTCCGGTAGCCCTTGCTGTCTCCTCCCCTTCTCAGCTCTCCCTCAGCCCTCAGGCTCCTCCTCTTCCTTTCTTCTCCCCCCCCCCCCCCCACCCCACCCTGCATCAGTCTGAAGAAAGATTTTGGCCCGAAACGTTACCTATTTCCTTCGCTCCATAGATGCTGCCGCACCCTCTGAGTTTCTCCAGCACTTTTGTCTACCTTGGGTTTAGTGCAGTTCAGTTTAGTTTAGAGATACAGCGCAGAAACAGGCCCTGCGGCCCACCAAGTTTGCGCCGTAAAACGATTCCCGCACATTAACACTATCCTACATGCATTAGGGACAATTTACACTTATACCAAGCCACTTTACCTACATACCTGAACGTCCTTGGAGTATGGGAGGAAACCAAAGATCTAGGAGGAAACCCACTAGGTCACGAGGAGAATGTACAAACTCCGTACTGACAGCACCCGTAGTCTGGATTGAACCCGGATCTCCGATGCCGCAAGCGCTTGAAGGCAGCAACTCTACCACTGCACCACCTAAGTTGTGAGACTACAGACCATGACTCTGAGGAAGCCCACCCCATGATAGCCTCACCTCTCCACCTGCTCATTCAAAGTAGCAACTCAATTTCTAATCATAAGAAAGTTCATAACAAATCTTGCTCATAGAAGCTAAATTTAATACATTTAGCTAGCCCTGAACCAAAACTTGGAGGGAGGTGCTATTGGAGGGAAGTGGAGAAAATTGCAAAATTCCAACATTAAAATATGCACTACATCTAACTAATACATTACCAGAAGTGATCGTATATTTGCAAAACTGTCCATAACATTTACATTAGCGGGTGCATTTGAACTGGTTTTAAATGTCCATTGATATCAAGATGTGAGGAGCGTTAAATCCAATATTGATCTTTAGTGCCTTATTCTACAAAAAGTTTGATAAATACATGTGTATAGATATCAATTATGGATGCCCCCAGACTTGGTTTCCCTCCCTCTTGAATGGCTTATATGACAGCTGGAATTACAACCAGACATAAGAAAAAGGGAGTTGAAGCATAATAAAGGAAGGGAAAAGGCACAGTGAATATTCTATGTGAATAAAAAATAATGGCTCATATCTTTAGTTTACACTTCTTCTTCTTGCGTAGGGCGTGCACAGCCTAAAGTTGTAGGTCAACTTGGTCTATTTGATCTTGTTTGTGCACTTTGGGTTGATTGCATTAGACAAAACAGCATGGACCACGTGAAGGTTGCAATCTCCCACCCCTTTAGTTTACACTGGCACTCGTCTTGAGATCGGTCTGGGTATCCCTGTGGAAGTCTTGCTTTCCAGCACTGGCCTCTGCCTATTCCAGCTACACCTGTGCTGGTCCAAGGCGGCTTCTTGAGGAGTCAATGATGCAGCAAAACCATCTGCAGGCTAGAAAATGCATGCCTGACCACTTTCCCCATTAAACCAAGCACAAGCAACACAGTCCTCATTCAAGTGAATGAGAGATATCAGCCCCCATGGGGAAGAAAAGCAGTTATGGTTTTTTGAATTATTTATACAATTTAGTTTCAAACATTTTAGTAGATTTTCTGTATGCAGCTTTATCAAAGCTTTTTTTTTAAATCATTTTCACACCTCACAAGTGTCACTGAATGTTTGCACATCTCAAAGGCATTCACAAGATTTAATGGCCCTGAACAAAAGTTACGACTTAGACAGCTGGTGAATGAACGATGCAGGGTCTTACCAACTATCAGATTGGTTCCATAAATTCAGCCAGCTGCTTCTGTTGAATTAAGCTGTGCCAGAAGACCGCAGGGAAGAGGCCAGTAGTTTAGTTTAGTTTACAGCGCGGAAATAGGCCCTTCGGTCCACTTAGTCCACCGACCAGCGATCCCCGCACATTAACACGGTCCTACACACAACAGGGACAGTTTACTTTTATACCAAGCCTTTTAACCTGTAAACCTGTACGTCATTGGAGTGTGGGAGGAAACTGAAGATCTTGGAGAAAACGCATGCAGGTCAAGGGGAGAACGTAGATTTTAAACTGTACATCCATCCTTCAACAACTATCCAATAAATAATGTTAGCGAAATGGCTGTGTTCATAACTAATGAGCATATATTAGCACTACAAAAAAAAGTTAATTCCAAATATTTGATAATACACGATATCAAACAAAAACTGAATAACATAACGAACTAATTTCTCAGAAGAATATTACTGCAATTAATTTTGTGTTGTGAAGATTTGTGTATTGGTAACTAGAATGTTTTGCTATGGTTCTCTATTCTCTGCTTCGGGAAGATTAATGGCTATTCTTAGAGTGCCAACTGCTTTCTATTTATTTCAAGAAGCAGAAATTCAGACCTCCAGCAGAACTGAGCGTCAATGATTGTATGAAAATAATTTGCATCCCCAGAAATATGTGAAGAAAGATTAGAATTCATCATCATTCCATCCATAATCATTTCAATTCCACTTGAAATGAAACCTTTGAGAACTCCTCTCGATCATTCACATCGCTTATGACTGAGTTTGTCTCACTTCTCACAAGCTTTATCAATCTTCAAAACACACTCTTCTCCAGTACAGTTTCAATCCACTTACAGTACATTCTCCTTTAGTGTACCCTGTAATGTTTTGTTTCAAGACTGTATGTTACATTTGAACAATACTTCACTGTAACTACTCCAACCTTTAGAACACTTTCCTTTAATCCAAAAATATAAATTGCTCCAATTTATTGCCAATTTCTGTCTCAGGTGATTTAATGCAATCAACAATCAAAGCACGTCTCCTTTTTTTGTACAGTTTTTAAATTGAGTTAAATATGCAAAGTAATATTAAAATAGGAGTAAAGTGAAATATTTAATGCCGTTTTTTCTGGCTGGCAGCAAAAACGAAACCCATTGTTCAATCTACAATGTATCATAAGAACCGACCATTATTTTCCTGTTTATCTGGGGCTTATTTAAAACATAAAACTTGGGTGACTCTGAAAATGTATTTGGATTCAAAATAACAGTGTCAGGGGGACAGTAGAACAGTGATTAACTTATTGTGCAAAATACCTAGAGGCTGGGACATTAATGATCGAGAAACAAGAGTTTGAATCTATCCGTGGTAGCAAGGGAATTGCAATTCAGTTAATTAAACATTTCTGGAATAAAGAAAAAGCTTGTCATCAGAATGGAACTATGCAACTGACAGATCCTTGTAAACACCCATCTGGTTCACTAGTGCCCTTCAGGAAAGGAAATATGTCTTTCATACCCAGTCTAAGCTATGCGTCATTCCAACTCCATCAACATGGTTCATTCTGGAATAGCCTGATTAGCCTCCAGGTTGTACCAATATAATTACAGTGAAGCAACAAAAAGGTAAAGTAATATCTTAAGAAGTGGCACAGTGGTGCAGTGGTAAAGTTGCTGCTTTATAGTACCAGAGACCCGGGTTCGATCCTGACTCCTGGTGCTGTTTGTATGGAGTATGTACGTTCTCCCTGTGTCCTGCTTGGATTATCAAATATTTGGAATAAACTTTTTTTTGTAGTGCTAATATATGCTCATTAGTTATGAACACAGCCATTTCGCTAACACTATTTATTGGATAGTTTTCTCCGGGTGCTCCGATTTTCTCCCATACTCCAAAGATGTACAAGTTCAAAGGTTAATTGGCTTTGGTAAAATTGTAAATTGTTCCTAATGTGTGGGATAGAGTTAGTGTACAGGGATTGATGGTCGGCGCAGACTTGGTGGGCCGAAGGGCCTGTTTCCGCGCTATATCTCTAAACTAAAGTATGAACATAATAAGCCATTTAGTACATTGAGCCTTTTCCACCATGCTTGATCTGACATTTCTCAAGTACATTTTCCTGCCCTTTCCCCATTAGCCTTGATACTCTTGAAATCTATCTACCTTATACTTCAGTACATTTTTTATCCACAACAGCTCAGTTGCAAGGGGTTCAAAAGACTCACAACCTTCAGCGAGAAGAAATTCTTCCTGGTTTCATTCTTAATTAGGCATCCCCTTACTCTGAAACTTTGTGTTTGGACTTGCTCATGAGAAAAAATATCCTCATAAGGAGCTGGGATTCGATATTGCGGCTGCCGGCATTGGAGCTCCAAATGGGAGCAGGCGGCCGGATTTGCAGGCCGCCGTGGGGCTCCGTAAGGAGCTAGGATATGATAATGCGGTTGCCGGCGCAGCCAGGTCAGCGATCGCTGCAAGAGATTAGCAGCAGCCGGTGAGTTAAAAATAGCCGCGGCCAGGAGCAACCGCTTGGTAAGCTCAGCTGCCGAAGCACCGAGCAATTTTAAACATAGATGCTGCCGACTGAGGTCGGCTTAGCTTACGCTGGAGCAGCATATAGTGTTTGCTTTATTTTTAGGGCGGCTATAAATAGAGTTGGCAGGTTTTTAATAGTGGTTGCCGCTCGGTCACGTTTGTGACTATCGTAGCAGATAGCATTGATTGATTGATTGATTACTTTATTAATCCCCTTATTCAGGGGAAATTATGATGTCCTTGCAGCACACTAATAAAAATACAACACAGTATTCATAAAGAAATTCAACACCAAAACATCCTCCCCACAGTGATTCCCACTGTGGGGGAAGGCACAAAGTCCAGTCCCCATCCTCTTGTCCACCCATAGTCGGGCCTATTGAGGCCTCCACAGTCGCCGCCACGGCGCCCGATGTTCTCGCCGGGTGATGGTACTCCGGCGTCGGGAGAACCCCCAGCGGCTTGGGGTGCCAGGAACGGCCACCTTCCCACCGGAGACCGCGGCTTCCAAGCCAACAGACCGCGCCGGACGGAGCTCCGCACACTGGTGATCTCGGCGAGATGTAAATTCCACGTCGCAGCTGGCCGCTCCGCAGAACCGCGGCTCCACGATGTTTTCCTCGGTGGTACCATGCATACTGGAGTCCCAGCGCGGCGACCCAGGAAAGGCATCGCCCGCTCCGCAATAGCGCTCCAGCGCTGCACTGCCGCCAAAGCCGATGTTCTGCGCCGCCGCCAAAGCCGATGTTCTGGCCAGGTCCCCTCAGGGAAACGTCGCTCCAGGACCCGCTGGTAGGCCACGAGGACAGGTCGAAGACGCTGCTCGGAGGAAGGCAACCCCTCCGACCAGGTAGGGACTTAGAAAAGCAGTTTCCCCCTTCCCCCCCACCACCCCCCACACATAAAAGATTTAGACCCCCTGACTGTACACTTAACAAACTAAAAATAATAAAAAAGAAGGGGAAAAACGGACAGCTGCAGGACAGGCAGCCGTTCAGGACAGCGCCTCCTCCAGCACCATACAAAGGTCATGTTTAATACTGGCAATATAACGATGTATCTTACCATGCCAAGTTTTAAATTGAAAATGAATTAACTTGAATACGAAGGACCAATGGTGTAGTGAAGGTACACAAAATTGCTGGGGAAACTCAGCGGGTGCAGCAGCATCTATGGAGCGAAGGAAATAGGCGACGTTTCGGGCCGAAACTCTTCTTCAGACCTTTCTTCAGACATGGTGTAGTGAAATTTGACTTGCCATTGCAGTCCAGAGCTCCTGGCTTAGGAAGCCTTTTTTGAGCTGTGTCTATCAGACACCTGTGGGAGCTACACCTGGTTCAGGGTGGCGTCATGATAATTTCCGCTCAGTAGAGGGGACTGTTGGAGATTCTTTTATAAGAGACTCCAACTACGTGGATATCGATAGAGCAGACAAATCTCTGATCTAATGGAGATATGCTTGTTTTAATCATATGAACAAACTATGCTCAGTGTACCGGAGGCATTACAGGCGGCACCAGCCATATGCCTGTGCTAACACCTGGCAGGGTTGCAATATTTCCCCCACTCTGTCATGGGGAGTATCGGAAAGAGGTGACTCCGATTATGATGCCGGCTCATCCAGGTCATATGGGAGCCAGAGGCCTGAGGTAGCAACACCTTGTGCAGGGTTGCACTCTATTCCCTGTCAAATCTTCACTATAAGAGTCACCACGAATTCTCAGCGTTCTTCCTCAGACTAGAATTTAGCGTGATGCAAGCCTGAATCGGGAATTGCTTCGCAGTCCTCTGACTGAGACCACTTGTCTGAGTCGCCAGAGTGCGCAACACAATCTCTTCGACCCGCCACTCAATCAGGAATACTGGTATTGAGACCCTATGGATTATTATAAATACATTTTTGATTCACAACATGAACATGCAGGTCAGATAAAAATATTATATGCCAGACCAGCTTCCTGCTGGTAGCTACCTATCCCAGAGAGGATGGCAATGATGTCTGCAATGAACTGGCAACTCCACTAACTGAGCAGAAATTTAAACATGTGTTGAGGGAGACTTCAACTACTTCATTCTACTGAGCAGCCTGATAACCTCAATCACAGATGTTGAGGCAGTGCTTCCCTGGTCAATATGACCCATATGGCCAGTTTTAGATAATATGCAAAATTTGGAGCTGATAAAACTTAGGGGTTTATCAGTAGATACCTCTTGCGATATTAAGGATGAGGCAACATGAAATTTAATAGTGCCAACTTTGCCTATTCATTCAGGCCACGGTAAGGCGGTTGAAGCAATTCCCATTTACTCAGTCACGAGTGATGGCTGGGGCAGCCTGTCTTCTCGGGCCGCTAGCTCGGCACGATTGTATGGGAAGTTTGTGAACAGAATATGTGAGTTACTTTTAAACGGAAGTAACAGAGATTTGTGTGGCTTTCAGTTTGGGCTTCAGAGAAGCGTTTATGTGATAGCACAATTGACACTGCTTGTGCTGCTTTGTCATTCTCTATAGTACCATAAGTGAGACAATAAATGATTGGTTATTCACCCGCTGTTCACTAACATTATGCAGGGTGTCTTTTATATGACCACTCTAAAAGCCTACGATGTATATCAGTAAATTATTATGCAAATATTCTTCTACTGTATTCCTAATGGGAGCAGTATTTTTAAGTTGATTATGTTTTCAGCAACTGATTTCAGTACAAAGAACACAGTTTGTACTCAATCTCTGGCTCGGTCTCTGGGTCATAACTGACATTAGGGTAGCTTGTTATGGGAATGATCTCATAAGCAAAATGGGCATGATTGCGTACATTTTTAGTGACAGCATACCCACCAGAGTGGAGATTGGGGATGTCATTAAGTATACAAGTACACTGAGCTTGCTAGTACCTATGAGATGAAAGATAGTTTCTTTATTGTTATTCAATAGTTTCAAGATATTGCTGATGGCTCATTAGCAGCCAATAGAATGGATAGTCCCCTTTCATCATACAGCAAGAGGCTTACATAGTGCATGTTAATAAGTTATAAAATATGGTTGAATATGGCTGGATATTTGCAGATAGAATTCTGCACAGTGTTGCATGAGTTATTGTCTAACTCAAAGTCACTATGGTCCGGTTAAGAACAATGGCCATGTATGAAAGTTAGCATCATGGTATTAATAACGCATGTTTTTCTACCATTAATGGTTTATCTGTTTAAGTGTTTCACACACAGATTGGGTTACTGCATGAAACCACAAAGCTTTGAAGGCTTCACGTAGTCACTCACGTGACTTCGATATAAAATAGAAAGATTAAATGAGAACTTACCGTTTGAAGTTTGATCTTTATTTTATGAGAAGTTGAAGTGAGGGAATACGTGCTCTCCACTCCCAACCCTACTTCTCATAAAGATCATTCAGTAATTCTAAGGTTGTTAATCTTTCTATAGCTTAAGACCAGCAACTAGTCTGTGGTTTAATACAGCTGTTCTGAAGATTGATGCACATGCGGGCTGGCGGGGTCTTCACTTATTCCCTCACTTCAACTTCTTATAAAATAAAGATCAAACTTCCAACGGTAAGTTCTCGTTTAATCTTTCTATTTTTTACTATGATAGTTTTGTAAGGTTGATTTCAATTCATTTTACAAATTCCTCAATGTAATTTTCTGATATAGTATTGAAGATGATAATAACATTTCTCTCAGTAGAACAAAAATGTGCAATTTATGATTTAATTCAAGATAAATAACTGAATATTGTCAGAGGAGACATTTAATTTAATTAATCATTTGTTGGCCGTCAGAAAAATATGTACAATAAGAAAAGATCATCTTAATTGAAATCTCAGCATGGTTTTTCCAGGGCTTTCCTGCCTCATGGAAGCTTCTGCAGAGCAATTAATCTTTTCACTTACGCAAGGATTGTACCTTTGTTAAAGATTAATACATTGGGATTCATGTGTGAATCTTTCCACTATAAGGAATCACAGATAGATAATATAAATAGTCATTATCTAGTCACTGTTCAGTTCAGTGTAGTTTATTGTCACGTGTACCGAGGTACAGTGAAAATCTTTTTGTTGCTGGCTAACCAGTCAGCAGAAATACAATACATGATTACAATCAATCCATTTACGGTGTATAGATACATGGTAAGATAATAACTTTCAGTGCAAGATAACCCCAGCACAGTCGCGTTAAGGATAGTCTAAGAGACATCAGAGGTGGATAGCAGCAATAGATATATAGCATTGTATTAGATAATTTTAAATGTCCACTTACAACTAAAAATTCAAATAATGAAGGATGAATTAATATTATTAAAGTCTTAAGATATATTTGTTCTGTTCTGATGCTCCCAACAGTAATATATTCATTACCATAAAGTTTAAAAACAAAAAGGGATAAATACTTAGAATTGCAATGGAACCAATTGCATACTTATTGGTAATAGTTTATATAACAAAAGTGTCATTATTATTACATGTTGTCAAATTGCAGTAGATTTGTCAACCGGCCTTGTCGGGTTATAAAATGCTGAAGCATCTCTAAAATGTCATCAAGTGTGTTGAACACGACTGATGAATTGTATTGGTAATCATGAGTATACTTCTGAGGAAAACCTATCTATTTTTATTTGATCGATCACAGAACACAGAGTTGACATTTCTTGCAAGGGCGGCACAGCAGTAGAGCTACTGATTTATAGCACCAGAGGCCCGGGTTTGATCCTGACGAGAGGCGCTTGCACGGAGTTTGTACCTTCCCCTCGTGACCTGCGTGGGTTTTCTCCAAGATCTTCAGTTTCCTCCCACACTCCAAAGATGTACAAGTTTGGAGGTTAATTGGCTTGGTATAAAAATGTAAATTGTTCCCAATATGTGTACGATTATGTAAGTGTGCAGGGATCGCTGGTCGGTGCACACTCAGTAGGCGAAGGGCCTGTTTCCGCACTGTATCTCTAAACTAAACTAAACTAAGCCAGCATTTCTTGCCTGTTCCTAACTGGTTATCAAAGCGAATGCCTTGTGTCATTACTCAGAGGTTGGTTACCAGTCAAGAACATATGGGCCAGACTATCACTGGCAAGGTTGTTTCTTTCCCGAAAAAGACATGAGTGAACCAGATGGTCTTTTTCAATTTGGTATCTGTGTGGTTACAAACGATGGAACAAGTTTTAGAAAAGAGTGTGCATTGACATCCTCACGAGAGATAATGGCACTTTATGATTTTTTCATTGATGTTCAAAAATATTTATTTATCATTGTTCAGTGCTTCATAACTAAAATATAGTTCTGTGTGGATTTTTGGGCGCAGCAAATAAATCCAATAATTATTAATCATCAAAAGTTTTTTTTTGCCTTAAAGACCCAGGATCACGTAATTTCTAGTCATCGATCTTTTATTTGTTGACTTGGATGCTCAAAGAACATTGGCTCTGGCTGCAGCGGCTCACCGGCAGTCCTGTTTGTTTTGTGTTTTTTTGTGTTGTTTATTTCGTTTTGGTTAGTCTAGTTTTGGTTTTTAGTTTGTGTTTTGGGGGGGGGGGGGTTGAAACGGGGCTTGCTGTCTCTCCCTGCGGGGGAATGCGACTTTTTTGTCGTATTCCCCTTCTCTGCCTCCGTCTGCGCTGAGGCCTAATGGCGGAGCTGGTGACCTCGAGGCTCAGGAGGCAGAGCCCGCCAGGACTCGCCCTGAGCTCGCTCCCGTGAGGGCGGCCCGGCTCGGGGCTGGAACAGTGCTTCCGTGAAGGGCTGTGACGCTCCCGGGAGGGCGGCCTGGCCCGAGGAAGGAACGGTGCTTCCGTCGGAGTGGCCGAGCTCGGGGAGGTACGGCGTTCCCAGCCCGAGGGAGGAGCGGCGCCCATGTCGGGGCGGCCCAGCCCGAGTGAGGTACGGCGCCAAGTCGGGGCGGCCCAGCCCGAGGGGGGAGCGGCGCCCATGTCAGGGCAGCACAGCCCGAGTGAGGTACGGCGCCCATGTCGGGGCGGCCCAGCCCGAGGGAGGTACGGCACCCATGTCGGGGCGGCCCAGCCCGAGGGAGGAGCGGCGCCCATGTCGGGGCGGCCCAGCCCGAGGGAGGAGCGACGCCCATGTCGGGGCTGAGACGGTAACGGTACTCACGTGGGGGCGATCCGGCTCGGGGCTGGAACGGTGCTCCGGTGGCTGGGACGGTGTTCTGGCGGTGGTGGCCTGAGTCCGGAGTTCGGCCGCGGGCCAGCGGCTGTGTCAGCAGGACTGGTGGGCGGCAGCTTCGACCACCCCAGGGCGCGGTGATTGAGCCGCGGGACAGTTTTAACATCACCCGGTGGGGTATCGCCTCAGCGCAGAGGGAGAAGAGGAGGGAAGAGACTGGAGCCCTAAGACTTTTGCTTCCATCACAGTGAGGAGATGCTGGGTGGACTCACTGTGGTGGATGTTAATATGTGTTTATTGTTGTTTTTTATTGTATTGTATTATATGTTTGACTGCTGCAATTTCGTTCCGACTTCGGTCTGAATGACAATAAAGGCTATCTAATCTAAAAAAGTATTGGGTTGAATCCCAGAATTAAAAATCATGAATACAAGCAGCCTTTCCTCATTCTGGTACCTCTCTGAGAGTAACTCATGCAGTTTCAACAGAGGAAGACACAGTTTGTCCTGATTACTCCTTCTACAGTCAGAATGCTCTTAATCAATATCATCAAAGTGAGCCCCACCACTTCTGTCCCCTCCACACACACACCCATGCTTCCCCTGTCACACACTATTACCTTGCAGGGTAGACCAGTCATTAATTAAAAAAGAAAAAAGAAAATGGACTACTTGAAGGGCAGGAATGAGAAATGATAGTGCTTTGTGCAGTCTCCTCTTCCATATCCCATTTCATCATCAACCTCTTATAATCCTGTCCAGTACTTCCTAAGGTGCTGGAAAAAATGTTCCAAAATTTTGGAGTATAATGGCCAGGGGTTAGTTTTCACTTATCTTGTGGGCTTAAAATATGTGAATGCCCAGAGTGAAAATCTACAGAGAATGGGGAGAAACAAAAGTGGTGAGACTGGCAAACTCTTGTTACCAAAGTGTTCAATCCCATGGCCACAGCTACTTGCAGTTTATATTAATGAATGATAATGAAAACAGAAAGAGTAATTTAGTTAGTGTAGATAGGTGTAATGATCAGCCTGGACAAGGTAGGCTGAAAGGGCCCCTTAGTGTGATGTACATTCTTTTGATTCTATGAATGCGTTATTATCTATCAAAAAAGTGTCTAATGAGGCTGATGCATAAGAGTGTGGATTTTATTTGCATTGTAAAGCATTGGTAAATGACAAGGAAAAAAAATGGGCAAGTGCAAGAGAACAAGTTGCAGTAGGAGAAAAATATAGCTGAATAGGACTGATGGGATTGTTCTGTTGGGAGATAGTATGTGTCCAATGAGCTGAACAAGGCTGTTTCCTGCACAATAAGTAAATAAATCACCTATAAGAATGATTGGCCCAATATAAAGTAAATTACACTACAAAGTAAATTGAGGAAAGGTTTGGAAAGAGTAAAAAGAAACTGGTTAACATTTTGGAATTTGATAGGGTATTGGGTGCAAATCTAATAGTAGCCTTCAGAGGTATCTGGATAAATACCTGAACAAAAAATATCTGAAAATCTGTAGGGGGCAGCACAATCGCACAGAGGTAGAAACCTGGGTTTGACGCTGACTATGGGTCATGTCTGTGTGGAATTTACACGTTGACCCAATGTCCATGTGTGTTTCCTCTGGGTGCTCCAGTTCCTTCTCACATTCCAAAGACTTGCGGGTTAATAGGTTAACTGGCTTCTGTAAGTTGTCCCTGGAGTGTAGGACATAACTAGTATGCGGGGTGATTATTAGCCAGCGTAGACTTGGTGGGTCGAAGTGCCTATTCCCACTCTGTGTCTGTAAAATAAAAAAAGTAAAAAAATAAAAATAAAATGAAGAAATACAGGGGAGAAAAGCAGCAGGTGTAACTATTCCTGGTTGAAATTGCGAGTAAATTCTGGTTGATCTGACTGCCTTCTGCTACAGAACATTGCCAGTTGCTTCTGTCCTGTGCTCCCATCACAACCTGTTACATTTATGAACTAGGTAAAGGAAGGGAATAAATATTTTATATCACTATAATGAAAGAAGTCATACTAATGAGGATTCCCATCCATCAATATTTTAGCACCAGTTATTACTAATTCAATTGAATATTAGTTATTCTTACAATGATAAATAGGTATGTTATGAATATTAATAATCATCAAACATTAATCATGCAAGATTTGAAGTTCATTCCACATATATGTTACCTACTTTGCAATGATTAATTTGGAACTATGGTTGAACCATTTCTAATCATTTTAAAGTGAAATTGTTATTGTGCAGAACAGGATAGAACGCTTCAGTTCTGAATTATTTTTATCAAAATAATGTTCATGCTTGATATCGTTTTTCTAATGAAATATGTAAGAAGGAACAGCAGATGCTAGTTCAAACCGAAGATAGACACAAAAAGCTGGAGCAACTCAGCGGGTCAGACTGCATCTCCGGAGATGCTGTTCCTTTTCTCCAGAGATGCGGTCTGACCCGCTGAGTTACTCCAGCTTTTTGTGTCTATCTTCTAGTTATTTAATACCATATGTTGGTATTAAATAATAATGTGCATATAATAATAATAATACATTTTATTTATGGGCGCCTCTCAAGGACAACTTACAAAAATTTAGCAAGTAGAGGAAAAACATGTAAGCGGAATGAAATAAATAGTAGAGACATGACTAGTACACAAATTAAAGACAGAATTCAATTCAAAACACAATATGAGGCAATTCAAGCACAGATGAAAAGGGAGGGGGACGTGGGGCTAAGGATAGGCAGAGGTGAAGAGATGGGTCTTGAGGCGGGACTGGAAGATGGTGAGGGACACGGAATTGCGGATCAGTTGGGGGAGGGAGTTCCGGAGCCTGGGAGCTGCCCTGGAGAAGGCTCTGTCCCCAAAGCTGCGGAGGTTGGACTTGTGGATGGAGAGGAGACCGGCTGATGTGGATCTGAGGGACCGTGAGGGTTGGTAGGGGGAGAGGAGGTCAGTGAGATATGGGGGGGCCAGATGGTGGAGGGCTTTGTAGGTGAGGACCAGGATTTTGTAGGTGATCCGGTGGGAGATGGGAAGCCAGTGAAGTTGTTTGAGGACTGGAGTGATGTGATGCCAGGATTTAGTGTGGGTGATGAGTCGGGCGGCTGCGTTCTGGACCAGTTGGAGTCGGTTGATGTAGGTGGAGCTGATGCCAAGGAGAAGTGAGTTGCAGTAGTCCAGTCGGGAGGAGATGAAGGCATGGATGAGTCTTTCAGCAGCCGGAGGTGTGAGAGAGGGTCTGATTTTGGCGATGTTGCGGAGGTGAAAGAAAGAGGTTTTAATGACATGGCGGATGTGAGGCTCAAGGGAGAGGGTGGAATCAAAGATCACGCCAAGGTTGCGGGCCTGGGGAGATGGGGAGACAGTGGTGCCGTCGATGGTGAGAGTGGTATCAGATAAATGTCCTTATAAATTAATTATCAGTGATAGAAGACCATTGAACCTGGGAACTTTTTATCAAGTACACATTACAAGATTAGAAATGGTTCAGCCAGAGCTGAACACACTTCTCGGCATTTGCATACAATTGCATCTTCCGCTTCTTGTGCTTCTTGTGCGTGGTGGTGGAACGATTGGTGGAAACAGAGCCGCAACGTGAATGCCCTTTCCTTGACCCCAACCTGGGATTATTGATTGAGTTATACCTTCACCAAGAATTACTTTCTGCAGTCTCTCCATTCTTGCACTTCTTGCTGCAAATACAGAGGGCAAAACTTACTTGTCCTTTGCATACTGTCACTTACTGGTGTGAACTAAGTGTTGACAACAGCCTCTCAAGTCCACTGAGGAAGCTCCTCCCTCAGCACTCATGAAAGAGTTACAGCCCTACATTTACAAATTGTAACGCTGGAGTAAATAATGCCTAAAAATTAATACATGAAAACAAGTTAACTAAAAATGCCTAAATAATCGAACAAAACCATTTTTTAGTATATGTTATCGGCCGTTCCCCTTTGCCTCCTTATCCAAATCGTCACTGAATTCAATAGTTCTCCAGTCTGTGCTGAACCTGTGCAAGATCCTTATGGTGATTCTGGAGCATGGTGCTGGGGAATGCCAGCAGGATGGAGTCTAGTTGCAGAGCAAACTGACAGACTTGATCCTCCAAATCTGTTCATTAGTCTCAGACATCTGTGATTAACAGTGTATGCATAGTCTTGGGCCGACTTTCATTTAAATGGATACAGGCTGACTATTCATTTTGGATTAGTCAGCCTGTATCTGCAATTCGTGGCCAAAAGGATCTGATTACCATAATTTGAAAAAAAACTAGTCAAGGCAATAAAGCCCTTTTCACTAATTGCAGCTGTTTTTTTTTGCTAATTCTTTTGAAATTAAGCAAAGCATGACCTACATTGGGCACCTACTGCTGTGCAGAACACATTCTCCTTTGCTTTATTCTTGATTCTAGCACTCCACACTACTTTCCCATATGGATTTAAAGGAGCAGGCTTCAAATTTGTGAATTTTGAGTCCGGAAATATTCTGGATACAAAGGGTATTCAATTAGGCCCCATCCTAATAAGAAGTCGCATGAATACATTAGTTTGTATTAATGATTGTTGAAGAACAGAAAGAAAGAATGAGTTCACATTTTTCCACATCCCCTTGTCACTTTCAAATGTGCCAACTTAATACTCTTACCATGAAGGCAAGAATGCCTTCTTCACCAGTCTGTCCACCTGACTTGCTACTTACAGGAAACCATGCACCTATACTCATAACATACTCAGCTCTGCAGCATTCTCCTAAACTCTACCACTTACAATGCAAATCCTCCTCTGGTTTAGTCTACAAACCTCTCATTTGTCAGAGTTAAATTCAGTTTGTGTTTCCTTGGTCTACCTTCCCAATTGATCTAGATCCTGTTGCAAACTTGAATATCTTTCCTCACTGCTCAATATACCACAAATGTTGGTGTTATCTGCAAATCTACCACCAATGTGAATTACATTGCCATCCAAATTATTGATGTAGATGACAAGAAAAGTAGACCCAGCACCAACCCCTTCAGCATTCTACTCATCACAGGCCTCTCATCAAAAAACAACTTTCCACAACTACCTTTTGACTCTTTCCTTCATCTCAGTTTTAAATCCAGCTTGTTAGATAACCATGCAATCCAATCCTCCAGACCTACAGGTCCTTGTCAAAGGCCTAACTAAAATTCATGTAGACAACGTCTACTGCCGTGCCGTCATGAATCCTCTTGCTGACCTCTTTAAAAAACTCTATCAAATTTACTAGACATGATGCCCATGCAAAAACCTTGCTGACTATCCCTTATCAGTCCATTCGTATCCCAATGTGGTAGTGCAGTCATGCTGCTCACTGCCGCTTTGAAGAAGTTTCCCAGCTCCATATTCAAGGAGAGAAAAAAAACAAAGAGGTGGAGAAATGCAACGTGTCAGGTAGCATGATACCCTGACCTAAATTTGGCTTTCATACTGGAGGGAAAGGACATATGATGTTTCTGGTTGGGAGCCTTCTTCTGTCCATTCCATCCCAGATACTGCCTGACCTGCTTAATTCCTCCAGCATTTGTCAATTTGCTCAAAATTCCAGCATCTACAGTATCTGGGCTGGACATCTGGTGGCGCTGTTATTAGCTGCCTGCACCCACGGTCTGGTTGCCTTTCTGAGTGTGTTTTTTTTAGTGTTTTAGTTTTTTCCAGTATTTTATGTGCGGGGAAGCGGGTAGGGTAAGGGGGGAACCGTCCTTCAGTCGCTTCCTGGCGAGGATGCGGCTATTATCTGAGTCGTGTCCTCGCCGCCCCCCCGTCACGGCCTACCAACTGGATTGGCGCGGCCTTTCCTGCCGGGACCGGACCAGAGGTTCAGCAGCTGCGGCGCTGCTCTTGATACATCGCGGAGCGGGCGAGGTCTTACCTGGGATCACCACTTGGAGCTCCGGAGTGTTGGGCTGCTGCTCCAACATCGTGGATCTGTGGGTGCGGAGCTCCCAACGCGGGCGGTGCTGACTTTAACATCACGGAGTCCTGGGACCCTTTGCCCGGGGTTGCCAGTGCGAATCTCCGTCCAGCGCGGCCTGTGGATATCGGGAGCCGCGGACTCCGGTGGAAGGTGGAAGGTGGCCGATTCAGAGGTCCAGGCCACTGAGAATGGTCTCCCGTTCGACGTCGGGGTTCCATCGTTCCCGGCGAGAGGGACTGAACATCGGGCCGCCCGTGGCGGTGACTACGGGGTGCTCAAGAGGCCCCGACCACGGGTGAACATTGGGGAACATCGGCGAGGAGGTTGACTGGACTTTGGTTCCTTCCCTCACAGTGGGGAACTTTGGTGCCTCAGTGGGGATGTTTGTGTTCTGTATTTTTGTGGTTACTTTATTTTATTTTTTGTATGACTGTAAGGGAAAATTAATTTTGTTGTCTCTTAATTGAAGACAATGACAATAAATTAAATCAAATCAAATCAAATCTAGTATCTCCTAAAGTAGAGAAAACTTCATTTACTTTTCATTCAGTCCGCAGGAGTAGAGAGGGTGGAAAAAGACACTTGCCTGCATGGCTGGCTTCGCAAAAGTGGAGGCATCCATGGATTGTACTCACATCCTTACCGATATTCCCTGAAACTTCCAGCCAGCACTATAAACGAAATGCACTGGAAACATTCAAATGATTAGAGAAGTGGAAGAGAAGAGAGAAACACAGTGAACCTTTCAAGTCAATGACCCTCCATAGGATATTTAATTTCTGACAGACACATCTGGTTGTTGCTCTGAATATTTTTTTTGTGGCATTTTTCCACAGAAGGCTGTGGGGACCAAGGCAATGGATATTTTTAAGGCAGAATTAGACAGATTCTTGATTAATACAGGTGTCAGGGGTTATGGGGAGAAGGAAGGAGAATGGGGTTAAGAGGGAAAAGATAGATCAGCCATGATTAAATGGTGGAGTAGAATTGATGGGCTGAATGGCCTAATTCTGCTTCTATCACTTTTGAACTATTATGAACTAAAGAACATACCTCCTGCAGACACTGCTCTTCATTAGCCTACTCTGTTTCCTCTGACTGTCCAGGAAACACACTTATCAACCCCAAAACCCGTCATGATTTCAACACATAATCATTCTGAAGCCACATTTTCTATGTAGCTGAAGGGGTATTGATTGCTCTTGATGTATGTCTCTTTACAAACTGCAAGGTTAGGTACCAGCAGTTGAGACCTTGAAATACATCGCCAGTCATTGATGTGTGTCCACTTCATTCAACATTACAGAGGGAAACTCGGCAATCCTCTTCTGTAAACTTGGCAGTTGTAGATCTCAATCTTTATGCAATCTTCAAAAAACACGTGTTATGGAACGGTTTAGCACAGCAACAGGCTAGACCACCAGCCCACCCCACCATGAAGGTGGTCTAGAATGTTGTTATAACACAATTCAATAGTATCAAAGCCAAATTTAGGGTATTGTATCATTCTGTGATGTGTATTTTTGTGCTTTGGTATAATTTCTTAAGCTTTGTGCTAGATAAGAATGATGAAACACAATACCTGAGTTCCAGTGGCTTATTTTTTTGTTGAAGATCAAATATCACTTCAAACAAATAGCTGGATTTAGATTTTTAAAATGGCAGGGAAAGGAATCATTAAACTTAGAGGCAATGTAACAGTCACAGCGGTAATGGTGGCATAGCAGTAGAGTTGCTGCCTTGCAGCAAATGCAATGCCAGAGACCCAGGTTCGATCCCAACCATGTTTGTACGGAGTTTGTACGTTCTCCCTGTGACCTGCGTGGGTTTCCTCCGAGATCTTCGGTTTCCTCCCACACTCCAAAGACGTACAGGTTTGTAGGTTAATTGGCTTGGTAAATGTAAAAATTGTCCCTAGTGGGTGTAGGATAGTGTTAATTGCGGGGATCGCTGATCGGTGGGGATCCGGTGGGCTGAAGGGCCTGTTTCTGCTCTGCTCTACGCTAAACTAAATAAACTACCAACTTGCTTTCACAATAAGGTGGTATAATCAGGCCATTCGGCCCATCAAGTCCACTGCGCCATTCAATCATGGCTGCTCTATCTTTCCCTCCTAATGCCATTCTCCTGCCTTCTCCCCTTGACACCCGTGCTAATCAAGAATCTATCGATATCTGCCTTAAAAATATCCATTGACAGCCTCCCCAGCCTTCTGTGGCAAAGAATTCCACAGATTCACCACCCTCTGACTAAAGAAATTCCTCCTCATCTCCTTCCTAAAGGAACACTCTTTAATTCTGAGGCTATGACCTCTGGTCCTAGACTCTCCCACTAGTGGAAACATCCTCTCCACATCCACTCTATCCAGGCCTTTCACTATTCAAACATTTCATTTACTTCCACCAAGATAGTGAGAAGGTCCCTTCAATGAATTATTTGGGCCTATTTGAGGGTCAGTGAATTAGTGGCGGGGGTTAGTTGTTCCACAAAGTAAGAGCCTCTTTCAATATTCCTTGCAAGGCCTCTTCCTCCTTGAATGTTCCTCATCCTGCCGAGTGCTGACCTCATAGTCTTCACTCATGGACACCATATATTAATCAAGGACCAATTTACCAAATTCACAGATCTCATAACCAATAGATCCTTGGATGAGTTTTCCTGCAATTGACAATTTCTCCTAACTGTATCAAAAGCCAGACCACTCTTTGGGACAGGAGAGAAATCAAGCTGAGAAATGTAAACGTAGTCAAGCCATTAATTCAGCAAGACTACCACCTCTCCAGCCGAGCTGAGCTCTTTGTCTGCTTTTAATCCCACCCACAGCCACCCCAGTTTCCTGTAAATAGCAGACTAGCAATACAGTTGAAATGAGTATTTCAGCTGCGGGGAATTGAAAATGCACTGATGTGAAAAATAGGCAAATATTTATTCCAAATGGATCATAAAAACAAAACCATTTTCTGTCACACTTACTGAGTTTATTGTCAGCTGAATGCTTTTAGCTACAATTTTCTGTCAAGTAAATACTCTTTATGCCCAGGATGCATACGGTTGTGTCAGCTTTGGCCTATTTCAAGTATGACATTAACAGAGTTAACTGCTGTCCCTTTTTTCCTTTATTTTTCTGAAAGCCCACAAGTATTTCTCCTTTATTGATTTCCCACCATCTGGTGCTTGTTTTTTCCTGAAACTTGACATCTACTAATTTCTCACAGTTTGAAATTAACCCACTGACTGTAGGGAAACCGAGGGCTGATAAAATTCAGTGGATTGACTAACTAGCCTGTTAGTACAGGATAGTTTCTTTTCCTGGTGACTGAGCTTCTGCAAGAAAGAGGTCATTGCTACTTAGATAGACACAAGTCATGGTTTTTGATGTAATGTATAACTTTGACACAGTGGCAACACAATGGAAAAAATGAGGAACTGCAGAAGATGGTTTACAAAAAAAAGGCACAATGCGGTGTAGTATCTCAGTGGGTCAGGCAGCAAAATATCAAAAACAGACATAAAGTGCTTGGGTGATACAAAAAAAGACACAATGTGATGGAGTAACACAATGGCACAACTAATGGAGCCACTGCCTCACGGAACCAAAGACCCATGTTCAATCTTGATCTCAGGTGCTGTTTCTGTCGAGCTTGCACATTTTTCCTGTGACCATGCACATTTCCTCTGAGTGCCCTGGTTTCCCCTCTTTCCAAAATACAGGGTTGGTGGATTAATTGGTCTTTATAAATCGCCCCTTATGAATGAATACATGCTATAATCTGAGGGAAGTTGAAGACAGTGTGGGGGAGAATAGTAAGATTAAACGAGAATTTACCAGTTTGAAGTTTGATCGTTATTTTATGAGGAGTAACGTTGAGGGATTACGTGAAGAACCCCGCCAGGACACATGCGTGTCATTCTTCAAAGCAGCGGTGTGAAATCACAGATAACTGTAATGACTAAACATAGTAAGATTAGAGAAGAGATACCAGTTGAGTATATGATCAAGGGTGGGAGCGGAGGGCACGTAATCCCTCAACGTTACTCCTCATAAAATAACGATCAAACTTCAAACTGGTAAGTTCTCGTTTAATCTTACTATTTTACTTCGGAGTCACGTGAGTGACTACGTGAAGATTTTAAAGCTCTGTGATTTCATGCCGTGGAAACGAGTCCATGCATCACATCTGCCTTGATTATGGGGAGAATAGTGTTAACATCATTAGACATCAATACGATATTGAAAACCCAACGATAAATATATTAACATCAAATTATAGCCCCTATTTATGGGGTAAATTATATTACAGAACTTAAAATTGTTTCTGCAAATGTTCCAGATTTAATGACTGGTTTGTTATAAAATCGTTGGAAAGTTTTCTCCATTGACCATCCTGCTGTCTTGAGGATTTGGTCCATAGGAACATCCAACTTCATAGCTGCCGATGTAGCGGCAGCCCTGGTGGAGTGAGATTTAAAATGCTAGTGTCTACTCCAGCCGTATTAGGACCTGTTTTAGCCATCTATAGATGGTCTGGACTGTCACTGTTTTGAGTGGCTGTTTGTAGCTGATTAAAAGTGACATTTCTTTCCCTCTGATGATCTTAGTATACTCCATATATAATAGTAAGTGTGTTACAATACAGAGACGATCATCTGTCGGGTATGCCCTGAATTCTGTTTTTTTTTTTGCCTGCTGAACCCTGTCTGTTCTGTTTGACTAATTCATTGATGTGAAAAGTTAAATTTCCAGATGAAATAGTCATGTTGTCCAGCCTTAGTTTCTGTAGTGACTGGACCCTTTGTGCCGTGACCAAGGCCATCAGTATGAATGTTTTCATAGTCAGTTTCTGTAGGGACAGAGCTGTAGCTGGAGACCAGTTTCTTAACATGGTCAGTACAATGCTCACATCCCATATTTGGGAGTACCTGGTTCTTGGGGGATTAACATTAAAATGCCCCTCATGAGTTTGGTTACCAGGGTGTGTCCCAACAGAATGCCGCTCTGTTCCTTGCCACAGGTATGTTGACAGAGCACTTCTGGCGCAGTTGATGGCACTATGACTGAGCCTCTCATCGTAATGGAGGCTTGCCAGGAATTCCAGAACAGACGGGATGTTCATAGATCTGTGGGTGATCTTTCCTTTGTTACTGGATGAACCAGTAAATTAGGTCTATGATGGATGGTGATGCATGGTTCTAATACCATGTCTAGTATCACCGGGAACCATGGTTGAGTAGGCCAATCGGGTACTATCAAAATACCAGACGCAGAGTCTTGCTGTATTTTCCTTAATACCCGACTGATGAGGCAGAAAGGAGGGAATGCATAAATAAACAATTTCCCCCAATGCAGCGAAAATGCATCTGTTGCCGCTGCCCCCGGGTCTGGTTCCCATGAAACATAATTTGATAACTGGTGATTGAGCCTGGATGCGAAAAGATCGATATCTGGTGTTCCATACCGTGCTGTAATTTCAGCAAATACATTTTTATCCAACATCCATTCAGTGTTTTCATTGAATTTGCATGACCTGGTGTCTGCCACTAAATTTAGTTTACCTGGTAAGTAGGTAGCTGATATCCAAATATCTCTCTGGATACACCATTGCCAAATTGTGTTGGCCAAATTGTCACATGATGTCGATTTGTTTCCACCCATATGGTTGATATATGCTACCACGGTGGTGTTGTCAATTTGTAGTCTAACATGCTGGTGATTTAACCCAGAACAATATGAATTAAGGCCATGTGGAATGCACTTAACATTTCCAGGTAGTTTATGCCCAGTGTTTGTAATAATAATGCCTCCTGTGCATTCCATCTCCCTCCACAGCTGGAGATGGAATTGGTAGCACCCCAACCAAGTGCACTGCCATCAGTTTGTAGTACCAGAGACGGGTTGCTGATAATTATTGGATTGGAACAATACCTGATGTTATGTTCCCACCATTTTAGTACCATTATGGCCTCTGTTGGTAGCTTCATTGGTCTGTCAAAATGGCCACCATTAATTTTGAGTGCTCTTATTTTTGCTCTCTGTAAATTTCGATAGTGTAAAGGTCCAAATTGTGTGGCTGGAAATGCAGCCACTATCTTCCCAATTATTCTAGCTACCAGTCTAATGGATGGTTTGGTGATGTCAATGATTTCGCTACAAGCCTCTATTAAGGCTGTAACCTTTTCTTTCGGCAAAGTCACTGACATGAGAACTGAGTTAATGGTGAACCCCACATAATCCATTTTTGTTGAAGGCGTTAATTTAGACTTAACTGGATGGATGATAAACCCCAGTTTTTCAAACAATTGTTTTGTGGCTGTTACCGCTTGTTTAGCCAATTACAAAGTTTTGCCAACAATAAGTATGTCATCTAGATATGCCATTACCATGTGTTTTTGTTTCCGCAGTAACGCTAGGGCTGGTTTCAAAATATTTGTGAACAGCCTGGGGGCTGATGTTAGACCATTAGGTAGTGCCCTGTATTGTCAGTGCTGACCCATCCAGTTGAATTTTAAATAACATCTGTGGTCACCTCTTGTGGGTACTGTATAGTAAGCATCTTTGAAATCGATGCTTGCCATGTAGTAGCCTTCGGAAATCAATTGCTTAGCAGTAACAAAGGTTTCCATCTTGAATGAATATATTGTACAAAGGTATACAAAGTAGTCAAATCGATGATGATGCGGCAACCACCATCTTTCTTGTTTTTTATAAAGATGTTGGACACGAATTCCTGTGATTCGTGTTGGGTTTTCTCAATTACTCCTTTTTTATATAGCCGCTGCAATTCAGCATGTGCTTTAGATTTTTCTATGCCTGTGAGCACGAACATTCGGTTCGGTACATGCTGAACTGGAGGGTTATGTTTTTGTATAAATTCTATGGTATAACCCTGGAAACTGCTTAGAATATAAGTGTCGGTAGTTAACTTATTCCATGCATCCAAATAATATCATAATCTCCCACCAACTTCCATGCTCCCTTTAATTCTTAAGGAACCAGACCCACCTACCTCCATGGTTACCAGTGGTAGGTGTGTTACTTCTTCTGCATCCACCGTGGACGTTGAGGCGTTGTTGTCTGGGTCTGTAGTTGGGTTGGTGTTGAGGGCTTGCGCATTTTCCAGGAAGGTTGGTCTGGGCCATGGCCTAAAAAAGACCGATGTTGGGTGTTCCTGGTTTTTGCGCTTTCTCCAGTTTGTCTTGGCCGACTGGTGGGTGCGTAGGGGTGATGTTTTTAGCCGTAGTAGCTTTTGGATGCTGCTTTTATGAGCCCCAGGGTTTTCGCCTCTTCGTCAAGTTCTTTGACTTGTTTTGATAAATCCCCTCCAAATAGTAGTATTGATGGTTTGGAGGTTCCAGGTTTGCAGAGGCCTGCAAATTTGGGGTCTAAAGCCGGTTGGATAGCACTTTTCCTAATACTGTTTAACTCGTATTGTGAGTTGCAGAGTAAAGCCAGTGCATCTTGGTGGTCTTGGGTCATGTTTTGCTCATTCAATGTGCGGGCAAAAGCCGTAATTCCTGCTGTTAGGACTTTTAGGACTTTCTGTATTTTTAAGTCCCTGGTTCTAATTGATGCCCTGACATGTTTCCAGATGCACTGGGTGACACTGGAAACATTTAGCGACTTGCAGTTCCCTGGTGGCAAGTGTCGTGCCGTGGTGTCCGATAATGCCTGTCCCTGTAGTTGGTTAAAAGACATGTAGTCAATGCTTGCCGCTATTTTCGGCTCCAGGTTTAGGCCAGTTTGGTCGGGTTGGATAAACTGGGACACCATACCCAACATGTTTTCTTTCACCCCAGGCATACTAGGGATATGTTGATCACTCCCCTCTTCAGGGTCAGCCCAGAATTGACCCTCCGTGCTCCCCTCTGATGAGGGAGAAACACTGTGCAGCCCCACAAGAGGTACTGCTGTGGGGCTTACTAACTGCCCACTGTGGCTAGCCTCCATCTCCCGGAGCCTGCCACTTTGGAGTATTTCCTCCAGCAGCCGCTCCAACCGGCTCCAATGCTCATGGGCACTGGCCGCTCGCGGCTGCTCCTGTTCTCCCAGCCGCTCCAACCGGCCCCAATGCTCACGGGCACTGGCCGCTCGCAGCTGTTCCTGATCCTGCAGCCGCTCCATCCGGCTCCAATGCTCACGGGCACTGGCCGTCGCGGCTGCTCTTGTTCCCCGCTCCCAGCCATTCCAACCGGCTCCAATGCGCACGGGCACTGGCCGCTCGCGGCTGCTCCTGAAGCCGCTCCAACCGGCCCCAATGCTCACGGGCACTGGCCGCTCACGGCTATTCATAGTCGGACTCATCGGAGTCAACGACTCTGTTAGTTTTTTGCTTCGCTCTACCGCCCGGCCGTGGCCGGTGCGGGAGCGAAGTCGGGCACAGCCGTTCCTATTTCGGGAGATTGGCGTGCCGTTGGCTGCTGCTGCTGGCTGCCCGCAACTCCGCGGTTCTCCCCCGCCAGCTTTTTCGCAGCCTTCGTGGATCTGGTCCATGTCTCCACCTGTAAGGTAAGTGGAAGGAATGCAGAGTCTCCTTACCAGCTGTTTCCGGCTTTCAAATTCTGCCGCTAAGGGGAACGTAGTTCCCCCTGCTGTGACTCATTGCAATGCGTGTAGCGATATGACACGCATGCGTCCTGGCGGGGTTCTTCACGTAGTCACTCACGTGACTCCGAAGTAAAATAGCAAATGTGAATAATGTTGGCTAAGTGTAAAAATGTGTAGTTAATGGATGGTGTGGATTCAACTGACCATGGGGCCTGGTTCAGTGACTGTGTTCCTTTATGACCCTGTAATTACAAAACATTACAATAATATGAATGCTCTTATTTTCATGCCCCAAATTTATCATTAAAAATTTACAACAAAGAAAAGGGCTTCTTCATCTCACCTTGTCAATATTGATTATGATGTCTATCTAAATTAATCCCATTTGCCTGCAATAGCCCACATTTGGCAATGCCTTTTCCATGTAAATATCTGTTCAAATCCCCTTGGAATGTTGGAATTGAATTGCATAATGCCGCATTTTTTAGTGCATGCGATTTAATTTCAGTACGGTTAAATGTACACAAAATACTCACTGGTGCTGCACACTCCTACAATTTAATGTGTATTTACTGGTGCCATTCATTCCTTTAACATTTTCATTCTCAATGAATTGTGATCCAATTTCACATGGTTATCTCCAATTCTGCAAAATATCATTTTTGGAAATAACCTTTCATGTGGAGACTTGCCAAATGGCTTCCTATTAGAAATACAACCATGGTCGATAGCACTCAACACAGATTTGTGATAATGGTAATATATTCCACCCTGTCTCTGATGTTACATCCCATTAACTCCACTTTAGAGCTACCACCAAGGATTGAATTTTCAGCAAACAGTGATTGCCTGGGAACCTTTTAGCCTTTCTCAAGCTTTTCATTAACTTACTTAAAGAATACTCATTCTCCTATTTGTAAGGAAAACATCTATTGGTTATTTGGGCCTCAAACTGCTTCCTACAGTTGATATCTCAATACGTCATTGACTCGTGTTGTGTAAGGAACTATCATTAGCGGCACAATCATTTTGTGGTTTGGAAGTGCACCACCTTATAGGAAAAGGAAGACCATAACAGAAAGGAACAATTAAAAATGGGTCTAACTTGAACCCTTGCATCACCCAGAATGAATACTCTGCAATATTACCTTGCGGCCCTTAGGGAAAAGACATGCAGGAGGAGTCCAATCTGAGAAATTCCAGGATGTGTTCTAGAATCCAGGCCATGAATGCAAATGAGGATTGGTTCCTGTGGACTGCCAATTGTTCTTGAAAATGTGCTAAACCCTGGATCGCAGGCAGGTTTAGGGGTCACCTGTAATAAAGCATCACTTGAGTTCCAATATAAAGCTGCAGATTATTTTGGAAATGTGGTATGGAATAGTTCATAACCATTAGACACCACTGTTATAATTAACCTCTGTCTTGATTCAACATGTTGGTGAATTGGCTACACAATATAAAGCACTTTCTGTGCTTTATTTGTGATATTCTGATTTTTTTCTGGCAGATGAGAGGGAGGTTTCATGTCACCCGCCAATAAGTTATGACCTATAGCCCTGCCCCGGACAGGCCCCGGACAGAGCCCCGGACAGAGCCCCGGACAGAGCCACGGACAGAGCCACGGACAGAGCTTCCCCTACCGCTCGCCCCTCGCTCGGCTCCCGATGGGTGTACGCACCGCACCGCACCGAGCCAGGAGCAGAGTAAACGCGCGGGCGCCCTGGAAAAGTTGAAGACTCTCGCCCGCGCCCGTTCAACATCAACTTACCTCGCCCAGCGCTGTGAAGACGGATCTGGTCGGCCCTACCTCTCCATCCATTGGTGATCCCTCGAGCGCAGGTATGCCTCTCTACGGTCGATCTTCCCGGTCCCCAGTCCATCAGCCCACGGGCTCGAGCCAGGCCATGTTTGAAATGCAGCGGCATGGTGTCGCTGAGCTCCACCCGCTACCGGTCCACAACTCACCTGCAGTCCCTGCTAAAGTGGCCCTGATCAACATGATAAAGCCTAAGCCTAAAGGCTGGCCCTGGCTCAATGACACCACCAGAGCCCTAAGAAGAGAGTGCAGAAAATCAGAACGGAAGTACAAATCTGATAAGCTTCAAATTTCCTTTGAACTTCTGGGAAACAATCTTCTCAAATACCATGAAGCAGTAAAGTCTGCGAGAACGTTTCCGTACTTTTCCGACCTTAATTCCAAAAACGCCCATAACTCCAAGGTTCTTTTTAGTACCATTACCTCTGGCATATGTCATGCCCCCAGTACCAGCTTAGCTGACTTCCCTGCTAAGTGCGAAGAATTTATTACATTTTTCACCAACAAAATGGTGAAGTTCCTGTCGTACAGCCGACAGGAACATCTGGACTTCGGTTCCTGCGGCTGCAACAACTTTCTGGGCGATCTCCGTATCGCTCCTGAGCTCGTCAGAGCAGCGGAGCACCGGAGCCGCGGGGCTGGAGACCGCCAGCAGAGCCACGGGGCTGGAGACCGCCAGCAGAGCCACGGGGCTGGAGAATTCCAGCGAAGCCGTGGGGCTGGAGACCGCCAGCGGAGCCACGGGGCTGGAGACCGCCAGCGGAACCGCGGGGCTGGAGAATGCCAGCAGAGCCGCGGGGCTGGAGAACGCCAGCGGAGCATCAGGGCGGCAGAACGCCACCGGAGCCGCGGAGGCGCGGAGCAACGGAGCGGCAGAACACCAGCGCGCACCAAGCCAGCTCGGCCGACCGGAAGCACCAACAGACGGCGACGGGTACGAAAGCACCGCCGGGGACGCAGAGGTGCGTTAAAGGCCAGGTTAGAGCTAGCCCCACACAAGCTAGCGATTCCTAGCCTTTTCCTCGCCAACGTGCGCTCATTGGCAAACAAAATGGACGAACTTCCGCTAAGGATCACCCCACAACTGGATCAAAGGCTGCAACATCCTGAGCTTCACGGAAACTTGGTTCAAGATCGACGTTCCTGATAGCGCCATCCAGCTAACGGGGCATCATTTACTCCGAGCGGACAGGACAACAGACTCCGGTAAGACCAGAGGTGGGGGTCTGTGCATTTATGTAAATAAAGCAAGGTGCACCACCATCATCGAGAGTCACTGCTGAGCTAACCTTGAGTTCCTCTTGGTTAGATGCAGACAATTCTATCTGCCCAGAGAGTTTACCTCCAGTGTTGTGACTGCAGCCTATATCCCTCCTGATGCTAATGCCAAGCTTGCAATGAAAGAGCTGCATACTGACATTAGCAAACAACAGACGCACAACCCCGAGGCAGCCTTCATTGTTGCGGGTGACTTCAATCACTCCAACCTGAAGACTGTACTCCCCAAATTCCACCAACATGTCTCCTTCGCCACTAGAGAAGACAAGACACTGGACAAACTCTACACTGACATGGCTGAAGCTTACAAAGCCGTCCCCCTCCCCCACCTTGGTCAGTCTGCTCACCTCTCATTGTTCCTGCTCCCTAAGTACTCCCCACTCATCAGACGGGTTAAACCCATTGTGAGGACAGTTAAAGTCTGGTCAGAGGAAGCGGACTCCACACTTCAGCAGTGTTTTGGAAACACTGACTGGAAGGCGTTTGCAACCCAGGCCACCCTTGACTCCCACACGGACATTGATTCCTACACATCCTCTGTTCTGGACTTTATAAACTCCATCATCAATAGTGTCACCTCCCTCAAACGGGTGACCATATTCCCGAATCAGAAGCCATGGATGAACAGCGAGGTCAGGCTACTGCTGAAAGCACGGGACACCGCTTTCAGGTCAGGCCATGCTCGAGCCTACAGTTCATCCAGGGCTAACCTGAAGAGGGGCATCAAGAAGGCCAAGCACTGCCATAAGCTCAGGATTGAGGAGCACTTCAACAACAACTCCGACCCCCGACGCATGTGGCAAGGCATCCAGGCCATCACGGACTATAGACCCACCAACACCACCCCCACATCCAGCAATGTCTCCTTCCTTGAGGAGCTTAACCACTTCTATGGCCGCTTCAACAGGGACAATCTAGAGACAGCCATCAAGGTTGTGCTCCCTGCTGATCACCAACCCCTCACACTCACCCCCTACGACGTGTACGTGGCACTGAGTAGGACTAATGCACGTAAGGCTGCTGGCCCTGACGGCATCCCCGGGCGCGTCCTCAGGGCCTGTGCTGTGCAGCTGACAGACGTCTGGACTGACATCTTCAACCTGTCACTTGCCCAAGCAGTTGTCCCCACGTGCCTTAAAACCACCTCCATCCTGCCGGTGCCAAAACACTCCACTGCGGCAAGCCTCAACGACTTCCGCCCAGTTGCACTTACTCCCATCATCACCAAGTGCTTCGAGAGGCTGGTCCTAGCACACCTTTAAGGCTGCCTACCCACCACATTGGATCCCTATCAGTTTGCCTACCGCAAGAACAGGAGTACGGAAGATGCCATCTCAACGGCACTTCACTCCGCCCTCTCCCACCTCGACAACAGAGACACTTACGTAAGAATTCTGTTCATCGATTACAGCTCAGCATTCAACACCATTATACCCTCTAAACTGATCACCAAACTCTGTGACCTGGGCATCGACCCCTCCCTCTGCAACTGGATACTGGACTTCCTAACCAACAGACCCCAGTCTGTTAGGTTAGACAAGCACACCTCTTCAACCCTCACCCTGAACACCGGCGTTCCACAGGGCTGTGTGCTGAGCCCCCTCCTCTACTCCCTCTTCACCTACGACTGCATACCTGTACATGGTACTAACACCATCATCAAGTATGCAGATGATACAATGGTGATTGGCCTCATCAGCAACAACGATGAGTCGGCCTATAGGGAGGAGGTCCAGCTCCTAGCAGCATGGTGCGCTGACAACAACCTGGTCCTTAACTCCAAGAAGACCAAGGAGCTCATTGTAGACTTCAGGAAGTCTAGGGGCGGCACGCACACCCCCATCCACATTAACGGGACGGAGGTGGAACGTGTTTCCAGCTTCAGTTTCCTGGGCGTCAACATCTCCGATGATCTCTCTTGGACCCACAATACCTCAACTCTGGTCAAGAAGGCTCACCAGCTTCTCTTCTTCCTGAGGAGACTGAAGAAGGTCCATCTGTCTCCTCAGATTCAGGTGAACTTCTACCGCTGCACCATCGAGAGCATCCTTACCAACTGTATCACAGTATGGTATGGCAACTTCTCTGTCTCCGACCGGAAAGCACTGCAGAGGTTGGTGAAAATTGCCCAACGCATCACCGGTTCCTCGCTCCCCTCCATTGAGTCTGTCCAAAGCAAGCGTTGTCTGCGAAGGGCTCTCAGCATCGCCAAGGACTGCTCTCACCCCAGCCATGGACTGTTTACCCTCCTACCATCCGGGAGGCGCTACAGGTCTCTCCGTTGCCAGACCAGCAGGTCCAGGAACAGCTTCTTCCCTGCGGCTGTCACACTACTCAACAATGTACCTCGGTGACTGCCAATCACCCCCCCCCCCCCTGGACACTCCTCCCACAGGAAAAACACTATGACTATGCATGTAAATATATTTATTTATTGAAATCATATTCTATGTCGCTCTCCCAGGGAGATGCTAACTGCATTTCGTTGTCTCTGTACACTGACAATGACAATTAAAGTTGAATCTGAATCTGAATCTGAATCTGAATCAAAGTTAAGAATATCAGAACAAATATTTCCTCTCCCATCCGTGACCTAGCTGTCTCATTGGTCTGGTCTTCTAAATTAGACTGTTCCCAACCCGTTACTCTTTCCTCCCTTGTAAAGCTGGTCACCACTATGAAACTTGCTACCTGCCCCCTCGACACTGTCCCCGCTGCCCTTCTGAAGGATGTCATTGCAATATCCGGTCCCAGCATCTTCGCTATCATCAACAGTTCTCTGGCCACTGGCATTGTTCCTACCTGCTTCAAGCACGCGGTGGTCCAGCCCCTCCTGAAAAAACCTAACCTAGACCTCACCTTGCCTAGCAACTACAGACCTATTTCCAAACTGCCTTTCCTTTCAAAAGTCCTTGAAAAGGTAATTTTAAATCAACTAATGCCTTACCTACACCAAAATACCATCCTGGAAATTTTCCAATCAGGTTTCAGGGCCCACCACAGCAGATTCTGCCTTGTTGAAGGTACATAATGACCTACTTCTCACCATTGACTCCGGCGACTGTGCAATCCTGCTCCTTCTCATCCTCAGCGCAGCATTTGATACAGTCGACCACAACATCATCCTAATTGACCGTCTCCGGTACGGGGTTGGTATTGATGGCACTGCCCTGGGCTGGTTCATCTCCTACCTCAAAGATAGGAGTTTCTCTACAAACATAGGCAACTCTTTCTCCTCCCCAGCTAGCCTTTGCTGCGGGGTTCCACAAGGTTCCATCCTAGGCCCCATTCTCTTCTCCCTGTATATGCTCCCCTTAGGCCAAGTCATTCAAAGGCACGGCATTTCCTTCCACTGCTATGTAGATGATACACAGCTCTATCTCCCCCTGAAACCCAACAACCGATCAAATCTACTCAGCCATATGCACTGCCTCGAGGATATAAAGTGTTGGATGGCCCAGAACTTCCTCCAAATAAACGAGAGCAAGTCTGAGGTCATCCTACTCGGCCCCTCGGACTCCATCAAAATGATAGCAGGCAGCCTTGGAAGCCTTACCCCATTACTTAAACCTCACGTCAAAAACCTTGGCGTGATATTTGACTCCGCGTTGAAATTTGACAATCAGGTCAATGCCGTGGTAAAATCTTGCATCTTCCAGCTTCGGACGATAGCTAAAATAAAACCATTCCTCCAATTTGACAACCTTGAAAACATCATCCACTCATTTATCTACTTCCACCTTGATTATTGTAACTCCCTTTATACTGGCATCAGCCAATCATCCCTGTCCGGCCTGCAATTGGTCCAAATCAGCGCAGCGAGACTCCTGACGGGCACCCGAAAATGGAACCACAGCACCCCGATTCTGGCCTCTCTCCACTGGCTCCCAGTGCGATTCAATTTCAAGCTCCTTCTTTATGTATACAAATCCCTTCATGGCTTGCCCCCACCTACATCAAAAATTTGCCAACCCACCATACCACCTCCAGGTCCCTCAGGTCGGCTGACTTGGGGTTACTGACCACCCGCGGTCTAGGCAGAAGCTCAGGGGCCAGGCACGGAAATCGCTATCAAAATATGGAGGGGACCGGGGGACAGGGGGGACACAATTTCTTGGCGGCCACGCGCGGATGCGCACACTCACACACACACACACGAGGCTTCGGAGGCTCAATCCAGCGCTAAATGCAGCTCAACTCTGCCTGTCTTGCCGGGTTAACCCACAGCCCTGCCTGGACTGATGGGACACCAGCGCTGATTTTCCGCGCTGGCTGTAAACCTGGGCCATATTTCCCGCAAGTCCAGGCAGGGCTGTAGGTTTACCTGGAGGGACAGGCAGAGTTGAGCTGGGTTTAGCGCTGCTTCTCTGCGGTGGCTGTGGGCCTGGGGTCACAGCTCCCGTCTGACTCCTGACGTCTGTGGCCACCCCCGGGCATGGGGGGGGGCGCACTCGGGTGGGGACGGGACAGCACCGGAGGCCAGGATCGATCCTGGCTGTGGATGAGGCGCAGGTCTGTGTCCATGGCTGCCAAGAGTGTTTTTGCAAGTCTCCCTCGTCCAATCACTGTGCTCTATCCTCAGTCCCACCCCCCCCCCCCCCCTTACCAACACCTCCCTCCTCCAATGATCGCACTGAATCATCATGTTCCGCCCCCATTGCCTGCTGACCGACGTCTCTCTCGGCCAATCGCCGCCCTCGATCAGCAGTCCCACCCCCACAGACTCGCGGAAAGTGGAGATTTCACAGGGTTTTAAAATCCGGATTACAAAAAATGGATCGTCCCCACCTCTCAAAACAGGATTTACGCCCGACCGCGCTTTTGCGGTTGCAGCGCCTAGACTATGGAACAGCATCCCTCTTCCCATCAGAACTGCCCCCTCCATCAACTCTTTTAAGTCTAGACTTAAAACTTATTTCAACTCACAAGCCTTTCTTGAGGTCCTCTGAGGGAGCGTTGTATGTATGTATTTATGTATGTATTGTTGATCTATGTACCACTGTTTGTAGCACTTTAGTGCCTGCACTAATGTAAAGCACTTTGGTCAACGTGAGTTGTTTTTAAATGTGCTATAGAAATAAAATTGACTTGACTTGACGGTGCAACAACTTTAGGTCAACATATGTGAATCAAATTTTAATGCAGTATCTTCCTACAGGTGTGTATTTCTCTAGCAAGAGGGAAATGGATTTCTATGACTATATACAAAATTCATCCTATATCGCGGGAGCCAGATTTCAGGATTCTAAATACAGTTCAATCAGTTTTCATGTGGTTGATTAGATATAAATACATCACCCACCCACAAAGCTGGTTAGTTTCCTCAGGACATATGCAAATCTAACTCTCTGCAAGCCTTGAAAAGGATAGCTTGTTCTTTTGATTTGAAGGATTCCAACAGCCATGTATGCAAAAGATTTTTCTCAATTTAGTTATAAACTATTTACTATTCATCAGCATTGCTGGCAAATAGAACAGTTCATTTTTAACCATATTTTTTAATGATTTTAAAATTGAGAGTAATATTGATGCATTAATATCATGATTTTTCATTGAGAAATATTTTATATTCAAATGTCTTAATCAGTTCCATTTGTAAATTCAGCAATTAATATTTTATAAATAACATTGCTTCCAAGGATCATCTTTTAAAAAAATGTCAATTTATGCAAGTTTGTGCCTGATTTTGTGCTTTGAAATATGCCAATAGTTTTGAGAATTAACTCAGAATGAAATAGAGCAGTTTGCACCCAAATCATTATTTGTGCTTAAGCCAAAAGGTCCATCCTACCATCTTCTATTTGTATTATTTGGCGGCATATTTTTTTTCAGTGCCAGATAGCACACACCCTAGATTAGTGTCATGAACTAAAGTTTGAATCTGACAAATACCATCAATCTAGTCTAGAAATTCCATTAAATAATAATCATACCATTGACAAATGCAGAATTGTATTGACTGCTTCTTCGACTTTTAGTTTAGAGATACAGGCTTTTCAGCCCATCGAGTTCACGCCAACCACGATGCCCGTACAGCACTACCTTCCTACACACAAGGGGAAATTTACAATCTTTTACCGAAGCCAATTTACCCTCAAACCTATGTATCTTTGGAGTGTGGGAGGAAACCAGAGGACCTGGGGGAAACCCATACGCTCACGGGGAGTATGTAAAATCTCCATACAGACAGCACCCGTAGTCAGGATTGAACCCAGGTCTCTGCCACTGTAAAGGGCCTGTCCCACTGCGGCGACCTAATTCGAGAGTTTAGAAGAGTTTGCCCTTGATTCATACTTGCAGCATGGTCGACATGAGGCTCTAGGAGGTCTTTGTAACTCTCCTTCGTGCTCGAGAGTAGTCCCCGCATACTCGAGGCCTCAGTTAGGTCACGGCGTTTTTTTCTGAAAAATGCCCGCGAGTAAAAAAAGATTGCCATTGAAAAAAATTAGATTTTTTTACTCGTAGGTTTAGTCAAGGTAGGTCGGAGTACGTTGGCATGTTATTCATAGGTAATCAAAGGCAATCGAAGATAATCGAAGGTAGTCGAAGGTAAAGATCGTTGAGAAAAAAAAGGTAAGTAAACCGACTGGTGAAATGCCCGCTAAACTTTATTAAAAGTTGTCTGGCTTCTTAAAAGTGTCTCCATTCCTTCTCCCCCCCCCCCCTTCTCCCCCCCCCCTTCTCCCCCATACCCGCTCTCTAAAGGACTTACCGTAACTGTGAAAGCCGTCGTTTACTTTAGTGTTCATCGCGTTTGTGAATTTCAGACTGCGCACTCCCGCTTTCCCTGACTCCTGCCTTAGCGATGTGTTTGTGTGTGTGTGTGTGTGTGTGCGTGCGTGTGTGCAGGTGGTCGATTGGGCTCGCGATATCATCGCTGACGGTCGATCCAGCTCGAGGTTTTTCAGGCGAGTGCCCTCGAGCTTGAAGGTTGAAGACAGTCACTGAAAAGTCGCGTTAGTGGGACAGGCCCTTAAGGCAGCAACTCTACCGCTGCGCCACCTTGCCGCCCATCTGTATGATGTTGGTTTTGAATTAATCTTGGTGTTAAGTCAAAACTTTATGGGTTCATGTGGTGCTCCAACAACAAGAGCACAAATCATGACTGGCACTTTTTTATCAAAATTGTTGTCTTCAGTTAAAATCCTAACTCTTCCTTCAATTCCAAAAATCCTACCGCCCTTTCAAAGCTTTTGATCACCTGTCACTACTGAAAGAAGAGTAAGGCGGTTTTCCCCAGTGTTCTGGCCAACATTTAATCTTCAAGCAATTTAAGTAATGTAGATCATCCTGTCATTAACTCAATCATGCTTATAGAAAATCAGACCTTGGTGAGTCTGTTAACCGCTATATATTCTACACTTAATTGGTTGTTAAAGGTTTTGGAATATTCTGAGGTTGTGAAAAGAACCATTTAAATGATTTTATTTTATTTTTTGATGTGACGGTAACAGTCTCCCACTGCATGAATGTTAATTAATGGAAACCTACTTAGTCACAGCAATCTGGAAGAGTTTGTATCATTGCTACTTGTTTCACTGATGAGACCCTGGACCATCTGTTCCATGAAATGGGAACCTCATTCAAAGATTGCTTTCATATTTATTAATCAGAATTGAAGTTTAACATTCATGAATAAATATATTTTAAATTGTAATCTTCCTTTATAATCTTCAGAGACTTCACAACGTTACATACTGTTTAGAGCACTTGATCATCTGCATCAAAACTTTATAAATATACAGAGCCAGCAACTCTTTATATCAAATTGAAGTTACAATGGAAAGTCTGGTGGTGGATATGAAGAAAATGAATCACCTCTTTTTCTCTCAGGATGGCTCCAGGGTTCCAAAATATTATTCTGGAGCATTTTCTGAAGTAATGGGTTTTCTGTGCAAGAGAAGGTTCATTGATGCAACAGAAAGACTGCAATTCCAATGTTAGCACAACCATTATCAATTGAAATGTGCAGGAAGGAACTGCAGATGATGGCATATACTGAAGTTGGCCATAAAAGGCTGGAGTAACTTAGCGGGTCAGGCAGCTTTTCTGGAGAAAAGTTAAAGAAAAAAGGGAAAGGAAATCTGAAGAAGGGTTCCAACCCGAAATGTCACCTATTCCTTTCCTCCAGAGATGTGGCATGACCCGTTGAATTACTCCAGCATTTTGGGTCCATTATCAATTAAATATGGAAATTAACAAGCTTCCCTTTCACAACATTCCTCTTTTCATCTTTGCCCAGTCGGTCACTAAAGTCACAACTAAAGGCCAACAAAAAAAAAATCCGCAGCTTTGTGAATAATTCCAAATAGGGGTCATCAATGACGAAAATCCACAATGGAAGATATAGTAGATTGACAGAACTGGAAGTATTAAATGGACTCTTCCCCTGCTCTGAAAATGCATTTGTCGATCAATTTGCTTGGCAAAGACCATGTTGTTTATCACCATCCATAATTATGCCCGGCAAGCATTAAAAAAAATCTTTTAACCTAGAATTTTGGAAGCATAATTGGCATACCAATATAATGTAGAAACCAAGTACACATAGTTTGTGTAACCAAAGTTTAAATGCTTTACATCATTTTTTGATGATGTAGGATATTATTTGACCATGTTTGACATTATTGGTTATGGAGGGGGAAAGAGGAGATCTATTGGCACTTAACAAATACACCTTCTCAATGCTCTTCCTTAGCTTACAAATCATTATTTGTTATATATAATTCTGAGCTAAAGACTCGAGCTGTCATGAATTTATGCCCGTTCCTCTTTAACTAATGGGAAAGATACCAAAAGGTACAAATCTCATTCTTTTTCTAAAATTATTGTTTGGGGTGTGCTGAAAAATTTGTGGTAGGAATGAAATGTGGAGATCGTAGCTGTCTCTACTGTTGTCCAGTGATCTTGGTGAACATTTAACTTCCACTCAAAAAAAGAAAATAGAAACATTATGTTGCTTTCTGTGGCAGAGTGCTGTATCCATTTTTGGCAACTATGATTATCTGCATGACAACATAATTTAGCCAAACACATTTAATTGATCAAAAATCCTTTGGGAACTTGTGAAAATGTGAAAGGCAAAATCACAATGGAAGATATTTATTTCTCTTATTTTTAGTTTAAATTGAAATGTAGGGGAAGGATTGAAGGAAGAATTAAAAATGATTTGAAAATGTATTTAGATCAGAGAAGTTCGAATTGTGGATCCAAATTCCTGCTGCCAACTGAAAGCGTTGTTTAAATTAATTTCAAGCCACACACACATGCAAAATGATTAATTAAGAACCAGCTAATTTGGATTAAAACAGAAAGTGCTACAAATATTCAACGGGCCAATCAATATCTGTGGAGAGAGGCACGGAGTTAAAGTTTCAGGCCAATGAATTTTTATCAGAAACTACCCAGTCTGCACTTGAGGAGCTGTTCCTTGAGTACTTTGATTTCAACCAACTTAGATAACCTTTCCGGTTGGCAGCAGAAATGTCCACTTCAAATAAAAGTCATCAGCCTGCAATCAAACGTTTTCCATCTCTCCACCTATGGTGTATGACCTGATGAATATTTTAAATTTCTAGCATAGATAATGTTTAGCATCTCTCAATTCCAGCATGTTGTCCTCTCTCTGTTCTTATTCATCTCCTTTCTTACACCTCTTTTCCAGACAGATTAGTTGTGATTAATAAGCTTTCCCCATTCTCTTTATCTCCCAGCCAACATCTGTGACAATTGTTTTGTTTACCTTCACTTGGTCTACGCCCCACACAAGCATACTATTGTTGTCTTCATTCCACCCTCTTCTCTGTAATTAAAAATCTTTGATTTCTAACGTTCCTAGGTCTGAAGATAGGTCATTAACCTGAAACTGTGACTGAAAGATTTTTTTCTTTTGAAAATCATTGCCTGACCCCCACTTACAGTATTTTCTCATTTGATTTCAGATGTGATATTTTGCTTTTGAAGTGAATTAAAATACAGCATGATTTTTTGTTTAAAAAAAAAAGTCTAATTAAACCACATAGTCTTTCTCTATTAAATGAGCAGTTCAAATCCCTGTTTGTTTATGCAACCAGATCTATGCTTCAAGTCACTGAATTATCTCTCTGCAATCCTTTGCTGTGAAGAGGTCTTAATTGACTTATTGATTAATCTATAATGAGAACAGCAGTGCCTATTAAACAGAACGGCATGAGCTATAGATGGATGCTAGTCAAATTATTATTTTTTACTCTTAGATCTGTCAGGGGTATTTTAACAGTAACCACGACTTAGACTTACTGTGTCAAGCACACAGATATATGCAATATATTTAATATTTTCCACGCTCCATGAATATTGATTACAATGTTTAATATCTCCATTTTATTTCACCATTGAAAGATGCTGAACTGTTAGGATGATGTAATCAGGTAGGAATCCCAGCAGTTTAATCTCCACTGACCTCAATTGTACGTACATTTGTAAGTGTGATTCCAGCTGATATCCAGGTAGAAGTGATGACAACACGATTTTGAGATGTTAGTATCTTTATCGTCTGTAATTGCATAAAGAAATTGTTGCAGCGAACCAAGTTCTCAGCTTAATGGATTAACTTTGCTGAGCACTGTAGGCACTCTTGTAGCCATTTCATGTGAAAGTCAAGTTTCCATCTGAGCTGTAAATAGCACCAGAACCCATCTGAGTACTGCGAGAAGAGAGATAAGGTTATATAGTAGGCTTACCAGATAGTGGACAACCCCAATGGGGAACATTAGGAGTAATGTTTGAAACAGAGGCTACAAGTTAAGGTGTGAAGTTAAATACTATCTTAACAGGACAAAATGGCTTCCTTCTACATTTTAAATACTCATTATTGGGTTGTATTTTTTTTCAAATTTGAAATGTTTGCCATATGTCATCATCTTAAATTCTGCCTGATTCTGCTGAGCATTTTCCAGCATTTTTTGAATTTATTTCAGATTTTATGCATCTGCAGTTTGCTTTTGTTCCCAAGGTAGAGAAGTCTAAATCTAAAGAGTATAGATTGAATGTGAAAGGAGAAAGATTTAAAGGGGACTTGAGGGGCAATTCTTTCCACACAGACGGTGGTGGGAATGTGGAACACGCTGCCAGAGGAAGGTGTGGAAGTGGGCTCAATTGCAATGTTTAAAAGATATTTGGACAGGTTTGTGCATAGAAAAGGTTTAGAGGGATATGGACCAGACACAGGCAAATGGGACAAGCTCAAACAGACATCATGGTCAATATGGATATGTTGGGCTTAATAGTTGTTTTCCATGCTGTATAACTTTATGACTCTAAGAACCAAATTGGAATGCAAAATAATTTGTCATAATCTGCATCCACTAAGATATGAATGTTGCTTGCACTGAGTATGCATATATATGATTACTATGAAAAAAATGGGCAGGGATGTGAAATAAATTACCTAAATTCCTATTTTAAAACTTTTGAAGGTTTCATATTTTTAAAGCATTTTTGCTTAAATATTATTTATTTGATCATTGCAAATACAATCCAAATATTTTAATTTAAATATGTCATGTACATTCTGTGCATTTATTTAATTCACATTGTAACAGTAAATGTTAGAAAATAAATGTGCTCCAATGGTTTCAGCATTTCTCGATTGATAATGGGGTCAAAATATAACTGGAATTCTTAATTTTCTATTGCCCCAGTAATCTGATTAAGAGGAGTCTCTTGCTTAAAGTGTTCTTTCTGATTTTTTTTAAGGTGGAACTTGAGGCTAAACGTAATAAATGATGTATAAATTGTCATTTTAGTTGACGGGAACTGTGCAGTGCAGGGTTCAATCAGTTAGGTGGTTTAAGGGACTCAACAAAAGTATGTCTTTGCACCTCTGATTCACAACAGCAATCCAGGCCAACAAAGTTCTGTTGCACCAATGCTCCTCGACTGCAGTTACATTCCCCATGGCAGTACCAAACTGTTTTCAATTGCTGAATCCAGAAAACTACAGCATTAACTAGGAATATATTGAAAACATTAGCGACGCAGCGGTGCAGGTATCCGACGGGCACGGTGACGGACGCACCACACATCTCTGTCCTTCATGCAGCTGGCAAGCTCCTCTTTTGTCTCTGCACATGTGTCTTCCATCAACGTCTTCAGCATCGTCTTGATTGCCCTTCCCGGGCCACGTCTTCCATGGGTTGGTTTCCACAGCACAACCTTGTTTGCTGGCATTCCTGGGTGGCAGTGGCAGTGACCAGCGAGCCTCATCCTTCTAGACCTGATCTTCTCCGTCATATATTCCAGAAAATATTAAATTCCAACAATTTCCAACTAAACTAATTTCTACCATTTTTGACAACTTTATATTGGAAATATCCACATTGACAATAAAGAGAGGATAAAGTAGTTGTATGATAGTCCTGATAATGGTAAGCACCAAAGAGTCAAGTTACAGTATTATGATTTTACACTTTCCTTAAAAAGCCAGAATTCAGCTCAAGGCAACATAAGCCGAAATGTTTCAAACCGTTTGAATTAAAAATGAATTTAGTATATTGAGATGACATTTAATTTAAAAAAAAAAAAAAAAAAAAATGTTTTACTTTATTTCGAACGATTAAAAAAAGAAGAAAATAAAAGATGAAAATGAATAAATAAAAGGAAAAATAAAATATATATACATATATATATACATAAATACATACACACATACATACATATACATGTACATATATACATACATACATATACACATATACACACATATACATATACATAACATATATGTACATACATAAATTAAAAAATCAAAAGCCAATTTCAACATAATACACATTAGACTCGTTCGAAAAGGGATAGGAAGAAGCCTATGCTTGTCAAGTCCTACCCCCATTCTTCACCATTAACAAATGCAAAATTCAATAAAATAAACTAAACAGACAATTCAAATAAAACTACTCCAATCAAGCTATTAAGAAAAAAAGAACAAAAAAAGAAAAGAACAAAAAGAACAAGCACCATTAACATCTGTGAGATTTACATTCTCCTTCCTCAATACTGTACTTTTCAAAGATATATCTTTTGTACATTTTTTTAAATTGCATTATATTCATACTTTGTTTAATCGTTTCGTCAAGACCATTCCACAAAACCACCCCACAAATGGAAATACACATATTTTTTAAATTGGTCCGAGCATAATGCTGTTTCAAGTTTAGTTTCCCTCTAAAGTTATAACCCCCCTCTCTGTCTTTGAACAGTTTTTGTATGTTTACAGGTAGCAGTTTATTTTTTGCTTTATAAATTATTTGTGCAGTCTTAAATTCTACCAGATCCTTAATCTTCAAGGTGTGTAATTTTAAATACAGTATATTGGTGTGTTCATGATATCCTACATTGTTTACTATACGAATAGCTCTTTTTTGTAGTGTGCTTAGTGATTGTAAGGTGGTTTTGTAGGTGTTGCCCCATACTTCCACACAGTAATTTAAATACGGTAACACAAGTGAGCTGTACAGAATATACAGTGCTCTCTCATTCAAAACATGCCTTGCTTTCCCCATCACTCCAATACTCCGTGCTACTTTTGCTCTCATATACATTATATTATATGGGGTTTCCAGCAGATTTTGTGATCAAGAATCACACCCAGAAATTTATTTTCATACACTCTTTCTATTTCAACATTATTTATCATTACTTTTACTTGTGTATTTATTTTGCGTTTTCCAAACAGCATAAGTTTGGTTTTGTTTAAATTTAATGATCATTTATTCAAATCAAACCATTTTTAGTTTACTCATTTCTGCTGTGACCACCTCCAAAAGCTGCTGCAAATTGTCCCCATCACAGAAAATATTAGTGTCATCTGCAAATAACACAAATTTCAAGAGGTTTGACACCCTACATATATCATTAATATACAAAATAAATAATTTGGGGCCCAAAGCCGACCCCTGTGGGACTCCACAAGTTATTTCTAAGCATGTTGATTTGCAGTCCCCTATTTGCACAAACTGATGTATTTTACTTATGTAGCTTCTCGTCCACTCTAGTACCACCCCTCTGATTCCATATTTTTCCAGTTTTTTGATTAGCAAATGATGATCAATTGTATCGAATGCTTTTTTCAAATCTATAAATACACCCACTGCATATTTCTTGTTATCTATAGAACTGGTAATGTCTTCAATTAACTCCATTAATGTCATGGATGTCGATCTGTTTGACCTGAATCCATATTGACTATCAACTAGGAATTCGTGCTTCTCGATAAAGTTATCTAATCTACTTACATACAGTTTTTCTAATATTTTTGAGAACTGAGAGAGTAACGACACCGGCCTGTAATTTGTAAATTGATTTCTGTCTCCAGCTTTGTATAGTGGGATGACTTTGGCAGCTTTCATTTTACATGGAAATACACCAATTTTGAAAGATAAATTGCAAATATAAGTTAAGGGTTTTACAATTACACCAATGACTACCTTGATTTTACTTCGGAGTCACGTGAGTGACTACGTGAAGAAGGGCCGTCCGTCTGCGTGCGCGTCATTACGTCTGAACGCAACGCGCATGACGGACTTGAGAGGTACTGTGTCCTCCCAGCCGCCAGGATCGGCAGGTAAGGAAAGTTGAACTACTTACCTGCGTTCTCTCGGACTTGAAGCTTTTTGTAGTTTCAGAGCTCAGATGTCGAGGAGACGGTCCGCGGGGAAGTCGGCTGCCGAAGACCGCAGCATTCCCAGTAGCGGGCGACGGTCTTGTTCCCGACATTACTGCCGGCAGAACCGGCAGGAAAGACTTGGTGCAGGAGGAGGAGCTCCGTGGTGGTCCTGCGGGACGTAAAAACCACCCGCAAGTCTGACACCCGTTGACTCAGATGAGTCCGGGGAAGAGGGATACCCTCCCTCAACGGAGAGCGTCTGAGGACGACTCTCCCACATGGAGCAACTTATGGAGAAGTTGCTCCAACAATGATCTGCTCCGAAGGAGGGAGCAGTATCAGCACGGGCCTCTACAGCAGGCCGTGCCAGCAGCCTCACACATGGGGAAAACAAAACCCAATTGGAGGGTAGGCCAGGAGGATCCCGGATGGAGAGGATAACCTCCTTCATGGGTAACGTGTTTAAACGTTCAAAACCCACATGGAGCACCTGATGGAGAGGTGCTCCACAATGATATACTCCAATGCATACTTAGTCTATTCACTAAGAACAGGAGATATTTGAAGTTTAACTGGATGGTATGCATCTGCCAAATGGGTTGACATCAGCTCCTAGACTATTGACTAAACTACGGAAACCAATTCTGGGCCTACAAAGGTCTCAAAACCACATAGTAATGGCATATTTGGAGGACATTTTCAATTTGGAGTCACCAAGAATTGGCAGAAGCATCAGTCAAAGCAAACCAAAACACTGTTTGAAAGAATTGGTTACCTCATCCATCCAGTTAAATCAAAATTGACACCTACAAGGGTAATTGATTACCTAGGATTTACTATTAAAAACAGTAAATATGTTGGTGACTTTGCCTAGGGGCAAACAACAAGATTAAGTAAGCCTGCTATGACCTGATAGTCAAATACTAGCCATCTATCAGGCAAACAGCGAGTGTAATTGGCAAATAGTACCTGCATTTCCAGCAGTACATCACGGGCCTTTGCATTACCAGAATTTACAGCGAGCAAAGGAACGAACACTCAGATTACATGCAGGCCAAATTGGCAAAACTATGGATTACCAGCAGAGGCCATTGTTGATAAACTATGGTGGATAACGAACGAGAGACAGCTCAAGGGAAATTTTGCTCAAAAGCCATCGGTGGTTCAGACCAATGCTAGCGGCTAAGGATGGGGAGCCACAAACACAGTCTAGAGCTGTGGGGGCAGATGGAATGAGCAGGAGTCTGTAATTCCCCAACACATGGAATCAATTACCCAGAATTGTTGGGGGCACAATATGGACTCAAGGTTTTCTGTAGCGATATGCAACCTGTGCTTGTTCAAATTCAGATTGATAACACTACTGCGGTGGCATATATCAATCACAAGGGTGGTGTAAAATCTGTATCTTGCGACAGATTGTCGAACCTCATTTGGCACTGGTGTATCGAGAGGAATATTTGGGTTACAGTGGTCTATCTACGAGGTAGATATAACACGGTGACAGATGCTGGATCACGAATGTTTAATAACAACACAGAATGGATGTTGAATCGGGCAGTATTTAACGAAATAACTACACGATTTGGCATACCAGATATTGATCTGTTTGCATCTAGACCAAACCATCAGTTACCCAGATATGTGTCCTGCGAGCTGGATCCAGGAGCTAAGGCAGTGGATGCTTTCTCCCTCAATTGGGGAGGAATGTTTATGTATGCTTTCCGCCAATTTGTCTCACAAACCGATGCTTGACCAAAATCAAGCAAGACTAAGCCACAGGCATATTGGTAGTGCCAGATTGGCCTACTCAAGCCTGGTTCCCAAAAAATTTGGGAATTATAGTCCAGTTATGGCTGTACCCAAGAGCAGGGACCTCCTAGTGAACCCAGTTACAGGGAGCAATCATCCACTACATGAACGTATTAACTTGTTGGTCTGCAGATTCTGAGGAGGCCATGTCAAGGCATAGGACTGTCCGAACAAATACAACACAGTTCGGATAACGGATGTCTTGGAGTTCCTATCAACTCTGTACCATAACTATAAACAAAGTTATAGTGCAATCTATAGTGCCAGAAGCGCACTCTCCTCCTATTTGATGCTGGAAGCAGGGCACGGGTCGATAGGAACGCACCCCTTTACAACAAAATTCATGAAGGGAATTTACAACTTAATACCTCCAAGGCCAAGCTACACGGACACATGGGATGTGAGCGTGGTACTAACCCTACTTTGACAGTGGGGACCGCCTATAACGAACCCTGAAGTGCAAAAGTTACAGTTGGACTACATGACCGCCAATATGAACAACATAACATTCCTAATCAGGAACCTGATAAAACAGAGCAGGCCAGGAATGCCAGGGATGGAGATCCAGTTCTTGGCATATCCAGAGGACCAACGGTTGTGTGTGTGGTAACGTACTAACACCACTATCTGAGAGTTATGGAGAACCTCAGAGGCTCAGAACAATCGGTCCTCATCAGCCATAAAAAACCACACCAGAAGGTATCAACTCAAATCATCTCCAGATGGTCAAAGGAGGTAATGGTGGTAGCAGGAGTGAACATTTATATCGTTAAATCTCACTCCACCAGGGCTGCATCTACGTCGGCAGCAAGAGCTATGGACATGCCCCTTAACGACATCCTAGTGGCTGCAGGATGGACGAATGAAATAACGGTCCACCGGTTTTTATAACAAACCCATAACCGGACTGGGGGTGTTTGCACGTACCATTTTAAGTTCTGTCCCTTAGTTTCCCCCCAAGGTTGGGAGGGGTAACTTTTTTTTTTTTTAAACTTTTCTTTCATTTAAAGCATCAGTTTCTTTACTTAACTACGTAATGTCTGAATGCTTTAATGATTACACGCATCCATGGTCAATCCATTCAGTGTGTGACGCTTGGATTCGTAACTGACGTAAAATCACAGAGCTTTGAAATCTTCACGTAGTCACTCACGTGACTCCAAAGTAAAATAGTAAGATTAAACGAGAACTTACCAGTTTGAAGTTTGATCTTGATTTTATGAGGAGTTACGATGAGCGATTACGTGCCCACCGCTCCCACCCTCATATTATCAAGGTCATATGGAAATTCAAGTTTTTCACAATCTTACTATTCTCAGGTCTTCTTTTTTATCTGTGATTTAACACCGCTGCTTTGAAGATTGACGCGCACGCAGACGGACGGCCCTTCTTCTTCACGTAATCGCTCATCGTAACTCCTCATAAAATCAAGATCAAACTTCAAACTGGTAAGTTCTCGTTTAATCTTACTATTAAAGCCATATCAATGTCATTCCAGTCCGTAGACCTTTTATTCTTACAATTACTAACAATGTCAATAATCTCCTTTTCATCAGCTGCTTTCAAAAACATTGAGTTTGGGTTGCTGTCTAACAAATCCACAACCTTCCTCATCTCCTTCTTCTGACTGTGGATTATCGATTTCTTCTGCCAGTTTTGGTCCCACACTTACAAAAAATTTGTTAAACCCATTAACCACATCATTCATATCGCTTACAATTGTATCATTGTTTTTTAAATACTGAGGGTAGTTTATGTTCATTGATCCATTCCTGATAATATTATTTAACACATTCCATATGCCCTTGATATTATTTTTATTATCGTTTAATATTTTATTATAATAATCTTTCTTACATATCCTCATAATACTAGTCAATTTGTTTTTGTATCTTTTGTATTTACTTTCTGCTTCTATAGTTCTGAATTTTATGAATTCTTTATACAAGATATTCTTTTTTCTGCATGCATTTTGTAGTCCTTTTGTCATCCATGGCCTATCTATATATTTTTGCTTCTTGTTGTGTTGTTTCGAAGGACAGTGTTCATCATATAATGATTTAAATATTATCAGGAATGTTTCATACGCTTTGTTGGTATCAGTCTCTTTAAACACCTGTTTCCAATTTTGGGTCAGTAAAACATTTCTAAATTTATTTATAGATTCTTCTGTTCTTACTCTCCTGTATCTAATTTTATTAACATCCTTACACTTAACATAATCACAAACAAACATTACAAAAAACGGCATCTTGGACACAAACTTAAATATTCACTTACACACAAAAAATCATCCCCCCACAATGGTTACCACTGTGGGGGAAGGCACAATGTCCAGTCCCCATCCCCAGTTCTCCCAAAGTCAGGCCTATTGAGGCCTCCGCTATTGCCTCTACGGAGGCCCGATGTTCCTGGCCGTTCTGGCCGGGTGCTGTTGCGTCGGGAGAGTCCTCTCAGTGGCTGGGCCACCTGGAACGGCCGCTTCCTTACCGGAGACCGCGGCTTCCGAAGCCGACAAGGCCGCGCCGGTTTGGAGCTCGCAGGCTCCCGATGTTAAAGTCGGCGCCACCCGCTCCGCTCCGCAGACCCGCAGCCCGTAGGTGTTGATCTCGGCGGTCACAGCTCACCAGAGCTCCAGCGCGTCGATCCAGCGCGGCGACCCAGGCAAGGCATCGCCCGCTCTGCTCCGCGATAGCGCTCCAGCGCTGTGCCGCCACCGAAGCCGAGGTGCTGGGCGGTCCCCGCCAGGAAACGGCGCTCCACGCCCGCTAGCAGGCCACGAGAACGGGTCGACGGGTCAGCCCGGAGAAAAAGCTGCCTCACCGACCAGGTAGGGACCTAGAAATATTGTTACCCCCTACCCCCCACATTAAAAAGTCTATCTCTCCCACAATAAAAAGCACAGGACTCACTAAAACTACAAAAAAAGTGAATTAAACGGACGGCTGCTGGTTAGCAGCCTTTCCCCAAGATGGCTCCTCCTCCTGATTTTAGTGATGCATCCATTAATAACTCTGAAAATCAGGGTACTTTATGTGATTTGGTTAAAATCCAACATGCGCTTCATGTTCAACTGTAGACCATGTGAACATTAAGGGCATGTCCCACTTACAAAACCTTTCAGCAACTGTCTTCGACCTTCAAGCTCGAGGGCACTCGCCTGCAAAACCTCGAGCTGGATCGACCGTCAACGATGAAACCGCGAGCTGGATCGACCGTCAGCATACACACACACACACACACACACATGCACAAACGCACACACGCACACACGCACACACGCACACACACATCGCAAAGGCGGGGGCCAGAGTAAGCGGGGGAGCGCTGTCTGAAATTCACACCCGCGGTGTAAAGGACGGCTGGCACAGTGTACGGTAAGTCCTTTAGAGAGCGGGGAGGGGGGAGAAGGAGAGAGAAGGGGGGAGAAGGAGTGGAGACACTTTTAAGAAGCCAGACAACTTTTAATAAAGTTTAGCAGGCATTTAACATTACCGGTCGGTTTTCCTTTGTTCTGAAAACTCCAATGATCCAAGTAAAATGCCCGATCAGCAAAGGAGATTGCCTACGGCCACCTCGACTGCGTATAACTACATGGCGACCCCACTCCACTGCACTATGAGTTCAAAAGAACCATGCCGACCAATTTTTACTCGACCAAACTGAGGCCGCGAGTATGTGGGAACTTCTCTCGAGCATGAAGGAGAGTTCCAGTGACCTCCTAGGACCACGTCTCGACCGTGCTGCGAGTTTGTGGCAAGCGCAAACTCTTCTAAACTCGCAAATTAGGTCGGCATAGTGGGGCAGGCTCTTTAGTGAGTACAAATAGTGTCGTAGGCGATGAACAGTCCATGTCTACATGAACTTAAATTGACCTCTGTAACCTCTTTAAAGATAGTATTGAGCTGTAACTCAAAGTGTGATTAATGATCAAAACCACTACCATGAATCTTTCCACTACCATTTACTTTCCCTCTGGGCTAATTTTTTCTTCTAATCAATTTGTATGAACAGCCTACTTAACTTTTGTAAGGCTAAATCCAATATTCCCATTGTATGCAGTGTAGTGACTGGCACCGAAGAATAGTTTAAGCTTTTCAAGCATGCACTTTGATAAAGTATATGCCGGTAAATTATCTGTAGAAGTCCATACAATATACATTTCATAGTAAAGAAGCAAAAGCAAAAATTGAAGAAATAAACCACACCTTGAAATAAGCTGCTTCTTAGCAGTATATTTCAGTTCTTCTCTAATTATTGCACACCTCGTGGTGATGAAAACATCTTAATATATATATATTTTTCTGAATGATATGCATTTGTTTTTTTCTTTGAGATTGTTAATATATTTTTATGGTCATACAACAATAGATGCATTGCTGCACTGTAATGGTACAAATGGTACCCAACAATAGTTAAATGGCCGACACAAATTTGCTAGAGTAATTCAGTGGGACAGGCAGCATTTCTGGAGGAAAGAAATCTGAGATATTTTGTGTCGAGACCCTTCTTCAGACCCTTAACTACCTTCTTCCCTCTTCTAACTTTCTCCTCCGCCTGGTAGAGCTAAAATAATCACTCTACTAAAATACTCTCTCCTCTGCCTAGCGGAGGAAAAATAACTGTTCCTCACCCACTGAAATCATTTCCACATACCTCTATTTCCACAACCTATGTCCAAGATACCTCAAACACTTTGTCTCTTCAATGACTTCCTTTTTTCCAGGTCCTCATCCCCTCATCTTTAGTATGGTCCTTTACTCTACACCTCCATCTCCCACCAGGAAAGCTTTAAAGCCCTCCGTTTACTTTGTTGACCGCAGAACCAGCTAATTTCCCTGTACCAACACTCTCCACCTTGCGGAGCTAAAATAAAAACCTATTCCTTTTTTCCAGAGATGCTGCCTGACCTGGTGAGTTACTCCAACATGTTGTGTCTATCTTCGGTGTAAACCAGCATCTGCAGTTCCTACCAACACATAGTTAAATCGTGTTAAGAATCTTTTACTTTTTTTTTCTTTTCAAACAGTAGTACGTTAATCCCACACATCAATTTATGAATAGAGTGGAAAGAGTATATTTCAGCAATGAAGACTCATAATTTAAGTTTCCGTCATCTAAACTCCCCAGGTGAACATCAGTCCCGAATTCGCTCAATTCATGTATTCTGATCAAGTCTGAATTTTATGCTTTCGCGGATGACCAGTGCCTCCTTGGAAAAAAAAGAAAAACCCAACTGATCATTCCTGAGTGAAATTTGTAGCCCTTGGAGGGCCAATCAATTTCCTGACCTGCTGAAAAAGAAAATTATTTCTATGAGTATATCATACAGAACTTGCAAACTATTTCATGCATGGAGGAAAAGTAGCTTAGAACAGATGAAAATGGATCTCGAGTTCTTCTGCGCTGGTAAGCAGGTCACAATTACTGGTTGAAATTATCACAAAAAATCTCCCGGTGTAAATCTTGCGGAGTGACATTTTGTAACATTTAATCTTCAGAAATTGCAATATTGCGGTATAACACAAAAATGTAATAATGAAGCACTTGTGGTCTTAGAGCATTTCATTCTCCATCTGGAATCTACTCAAGCAACCTCATGGACTCATGAAAAGTTATGAAACCTTAACCGTAAAACGAAAAAAACAGTAATTAAATGACATTAAACAGAATAGGAAGGACAATGCTCGTCAGCCAGGTCGAAAGCAGGAGATAAAATGAGTTTTTAGGGGGTTTTGAAGAGACGAGGGGTCCTTCTGATGTGCAACGCAAGGTGTTCCAAAGTCCGGAGGCAACAGAAAAGTCTATCCCCTCTAGCTCCGCGAACCTGGTACCTCAGGAATGTCCATCTATTCCACAGATGCTGCCTGACCCACTCATCATTTTGTGTCTATCTTTGGCATAGAAGAGGAGTTGATTGGCCATACAACATTGAATAGCAGGGCGGGCTTTTGGGGCTTCCTCTCCTATTTTCTTATTCTTGTGTTTTTTCTGAGACATGGATCCTTTACAGACAGTAAATAAACAGCTCAACAAGTTTCACATTTGGGCAGAATGGCTACCTCTGAGGTTCTGGAGCATGCAAAAGCAGCCTACATCGTGGAATTGCGACTATAAACACAACTTAGTCGAAGTGAACATTTCATCAGTATGGAAGACCAGTTTTGCCGTTCAGAATAGTTTCTCTATATGGAAACAGAGTTAGGACAGTAGAAAGGAGAGGTGTCCATACAAGTTTAGTTTAGCGATACAGCTTGGAAACAGGCCCTTTGGTCCACCGAGTCTGCGCCGACCAGCAATCCCCGCACACTAACACTACCCTACACACGATCGGGACAATTTACAATTTTACCAAGCCAATTAAAACTAACACTGAGAAACATTACCCACTCTGGATCAAACTGGTTAATGAGACATTTTCTTGTAAAAATTCTTGCAAGGAAAATGAATTTAAGGAACTTTGCACAATATAGTCTTGCTGTAGAGTCATACAGCATGGAAACAGGCCCTTCATCCCAATTTACCCACGCCAACAAATATGCCCCATCTACACTTGTCCCACCTGCCTGCGTTTGGCCTATATCCTAAATTTATCCATGTATCTGTCCAAAAATATCCACAAACTCCTGTAAATCTCATTTTAACAATAAATATTTATAAACCTATCATCAAATGCTTTTTACTTTTAAACTGTTGCAACTTACTTGACCAAAAGCCAATTAGGGGACAATAAACTTTGGATAAATATGTGGTGATTTTCAATGAGCCATATAATGAATGGGGCTATAAAGTAACAGGTCTTTATTCAGCACAAACAGATAAGTGAAAGAATTTCCCGAAACTTAAAATATACTCCTTAAGAACAAAGATTGCAACAGATAACTGAAAAAAAGATGTCACCTGGTATAATTGCACAGTTCACAGTATATTTTCCTGAAATTAAAATAAGGAACATTTTAGACTTTTAAAACAGCTATGTTTAAAGGCTGGATTTTCTTTTGCCTATTCTGGATAGATCTTTGCTTCTTAAAACCATCCCTTCTGAAGGTCGTTTGTTCTGAAATCACCAAAGGAATTTGAAACTACTCCCGGAGATTGAAATACTTGACAGTAAACCTTTGTATTCATTTTACCACACCATATTCATATGGGGTTAGTGTTCTATTTGACCAACCCAGCTAAATAATGGACAGCACTCTTGCTGAAGATGAACCTTGGTCTTCAGAAGGTGAGAAAATGTTTCCTATCCTTTTACATTATTTATTACTTTCATGAAAGATAAACACCTTATAACCTTGGTAATACTTTTTTTTCCCTGAGTTGTGTTATAACAGAATGACCTGCAGTTTCTGCTGCATCAAGATTCCTACAATGAGGTGATTTCCAACCAACCAGCCCGTTTATACCTCAAGTAACACTTGTCTCTCAGGTATAAAGTTGTTTGTCGCAGAGTTGACTTTGTGTAGTTTTTAGTACTTGTAAAACAATACCAGCTACATGAATAAATAGCTTTCATCAATCAAATAATGCTTTCAGCTTGCATTAAAAAGAAAGACATCTGTAATTAATACTTTAAATAAATCAGTTCAAATAAATGCTCAGAATGGAAATGGAATATATTTATTCAATTCTTATGCATTTAACCAAAGTTATCACTAAAAGAGCAAAGACCTGAGGTTTTGATTTTCAGTCAGTTAACAATGGACAGTGAATCTAAGATAATAAAAACAGGAAATGCTGGGAAAACACAAAGTTCAGGCAGCATCTATGGAAAGAGCAATGGGATCAGCATTTCAGGTTAAGGTTTTTTCATCAGAACTATGAAAGATCAGAAAATTAGAATGTTTTAAGTTGCAGAGAGCGGACGGTGGTGAAGACAAAAATTGAGGTAACTAGACCAAGTGCAGAACCGTTGGGTCTGCTCCCCAAGATTCAACCACTCACCCATTCCCCAACACAAGCCGTTCCCCCAATGCAATATTGCACCACTCATGCATAGCCCCCAACTGCGAAGACACGGCTCATTTCTCCTCATCCCCCAGCAGTCCCCTCCTACTCCTGTGCACCCTCCCTCTTCAATCCCTAAAGAGGCAAGCATGGTAGAGAGGGAGGGGGGTAGAGAGGGGGGAGGGGCAGAGAGGGGGGGTAGAGAGGGGGGAGGGGGATTGGGTTAGAGAGGGAGAGGGAGGGGAGTAGAGGGAGAGGGAGGGGGGTAGATAGGAAGAGGGGCAGAGAGGGAGGAGGTAGAGAGAGAGGGGTGTAGAGGAAGGGGTTAGAGTGGCAGGGAGGGTAGAGAGGGAGAGCGAGGGGGTAGAGAGGGAGGGGAAAGAGAGAGTGGGAGTGAGGGCAGATAGGGAGGGGATAGAGGGGGGAGAGGTAGGGTAGAGAGGGAGGGAGTAGAGGGCGGGAGGGAAGGTAGAGAGGGAAGGCGGTAGAGAAGGTGAGGGGCATCTCCCTCCTCCACCCCCCCCCCCACCTCCCTCTACCACCCCGCTCCCCACCACATCTCCCTCCTCCTCAATTCCCTCATCCTCCTCCCCTCACTCCCATTCCCCGCCCCAGGACCTACCCAGGTCGGAGAGCAGCACCGGGCCTGGAACTCGGCCTGGTTCTCGTACTCGGCCCGGTCCTGGCTGTAGACTCTAGCCGTCAGCTTGGCTGCCGCCTGGGCTCTAGTGGGCTCATCCATGACCCCGGACCCAGGCTCGTCCTTGGTTCCAGCGGCGACTTCTTTTTCAGCCCCGGTCACGGCCCCATCCCAAGCCCCGGGCTCGACTCTCACTCCAGCTCCAGTACCACCCTCCCCATCGGGCGCCGGCAGCAGCTGCCACGCAAGTGTGCTGGAGTGCCCCTCCCTCCCGGAGTGTCCCGTCCTGCCTTGCAAGTCGATTGTGACGTCACTCGGGGTTTTTTTTCCAAAATGTGTGAGTTTTCTGGGGTTTTTTTAAACTTTAAATAATTAGAAAGTCCGGAAATATAGGTGGGAATGCGATGGGAAGATATTTATCACCTCAATTGGAAAAATGTGAGTAGAATGTGTGAAAATGGGAAGGCTGTGGCCAAGCGTTTGGAAGAAAATAAGAAAATAGGAAAATTAACCAGATAGATACACACACACACAGCCACAAACAAGACAAAGAGTTTTAGTATTATAGAGATGTTGTGACAGGGGAGACCAAAAAAGGCTCAATGAAACATGTGGTATTGGAGCATCTGCAGAGAGAAGTCAAAACTGACAATGTTACAGATTAATGAACTTACAACAGAAATATCAGTTCTCGTCAAGCATCTTAATAAACACAATACTAATAATAAACACAAATTCAATAAATCAATAACCCCAATACCCATGCAAAAGAACTCCAAAGTCCTTAGTGCAAGCAAAGATAGTTCAGAGCTGAGGTTAGTGTTGTGTATTGTTCAAGAGCAAGGGGTCTCAATTTAGATTTACCCCAGGTTGATTTGTTGATTCTGGATTTATACATATTTTTTCTCATTGCCTGACTGTTCATCATTAGTTGTTCATAATAAGTGAAATAACATTGTTATGTGCTATTAAAGTTGCCAGGGGTAAACGGGACGAAAAAGGATGGGAACCCCTGTTCAAACAATCTATTCTTGAAGGTACACAAAATTGCTGGGGAAACTCAGCGGGTGCAGCAGCACCTATGGAGCGAAGGAAATAGGCGACGTTTCGGGCCGAAACCCTTCTTACTTTGTTGTTACAGTTTAAAGGTTCAAAGGTTATTTATTTTTATTTTATTTTATTAGTCGCATACACCTAGGTGTAGTGAAATTCTTCTTGCCAATGCAGCACATAAAGAAAGAAAACAGACATAACAGTAATAAAGACACTTAAACATAAAAATATCCACCCACAATGGTTCTCATTATGAGGGAAGGCACAATGTCCAGTCCCCATCCCCAGTTCACCCATAGTCGGGCCTATTGAAGCCTCCACAGTTGCCTCCACGGAGGCCCAATGTTTCAGGCCGTTCTCACCGGGTGATGGTGCTCCGGCGTCGGGAGAATCCTCACAGCGGCATGGGACACCTGGAACGGCCGCTTCCGTACTGGAGGCCGTGGCTTCCGAAGCCAACAAGGCCGCGCTGGATGGAGCTCCACAACTGGTGATTTCGCTGAGAGATCCCAGGCTCCCGATGTTAAAGTCAGCGCCGCCGCCCGCAGCCAGCCGCTCCACAGACCCACAGCTCCGCGATATTCATCGGCGGTCTTCAGCTCACTGGAGCTCCAGCACGGCAACCCGGGTAGGGCATCGCCCGCTCCGCGATAGCGCTCCAGCGCTGTGCCGCTGCCGAAGCCGTGGTTCTGGGCGGTCCCCGACAGGAAACGCCGCTCCAGGCCCGCGGGTAGGTCGCGAGGACGAGTCGATGGTGCAGCCCGGAGAAAAGCTGCCTCTCCGACCAGGTAGGGACCCTAGAAAGCAGTTTCCCCCTTCCCCCCCCCCCTCCCCCCACATAAAAAAGGCTAGAACTCCAGAACAAAAAACTCAACTAACTAAAAATAAATAAAAGAGAGAAAAAACGGACAGCTGCAGGCTGGGCAGCCATACCACACAGGACGGCGCCCCCTATGACAAACATGGTTTACATGGTTTCTTAAACCTTCTTCCCAATGGCAGGAGTGGAAATAATGGCCAGGATGGTGCGGGTCTTTCATAATACTGGCTGCATTATGAGGCAGTGCCTCCTCTGGATTGTTTGGATGGTGAAGAAGTCAGCACCTGTGATGAACCAGGGAGTGTCTACCAATCTCTGCACTCTGCTTCAATCCTAGGTGTTTGATTTTCAAAAGCAGGCCGTGCAGCCACCAGTCAACATGCTCTCTACCGTACCTCTGTAGAAGTTCAAGAGAGTATCTGTTAACATACATTAAATACACATAAAACAACAATCCATTATTAAGGCTTTAACATCTCCAATTGGGAGATTAGGTCCCATTTCCTTGACCAGACATTAGGCTTTGTTGGAACAGTATAGAAGGCCAAAAGCAAAGAGTTCAGAATGGAACATGATTTGAGAATTAAAGTGAGTGATGAAAACACATGTCCACCACTGTAATAGACCAGTTCTAAACTCATGGCTCTCCACCTGTGCAGCTTAAATTCCTTGATTTCCTTTACAGTATTTCTTACTGAAATAATAATAATAATATAATAATAATATATTTTATTGTCATTGCACATATGTGCAACGAGATTTGGTATGCAGCCTCCATCCGATGTCATAACTTAAACAACTAATAACATTTAGATTTAGATACCCCGAGACATATGATTTATAAAAAGAACATTAAAACAGTCTAAAGTGCAAATGTGTCCATGCCGGGTCGATGTGCGACGTGACCACCTGAGAGAAACAGTTCATGGGGGTGGGGGGCACTCAGCAGGGCCGGTTCAGAGCAGCTATAGCTCTGGGGATGAAGCTGTTCCTGAGTCTGGAGGTGCGGGCGTAGAAGGCCTTGTAACGTCTGCCGGAAGGTAGGAGTTCGAACAGTCCCTTACAAGGGTGTGAGGAGTCTTTGTAGATGCTGACGGTCTTCCTGAGGCACCGTGTGTAGTAGACGCCCTCCAAGGCTGGTAGCTGTGTCCCAATAATCTTCTGCGCTCTGTGGACGACGCGCTGAAGAGCTCTCCTCTCCGCCTCGGTGCAGCTGAGACACCACACAGAGATGCCATATATTAGTAACACTAAAGATTTGTTTATTGATGAGACTGCATTAAAAAAACACGTTATTTTACCAAACCTACAGAGTGAAAAAATAGTATAAAGACCATCCATCCAACTAGAATGAATCCAAACAGAACTGAGCTCTCAGGGCATTATGACCTGAACTGCAGTGGTTCACTAGATTGTCTCTGGCATTTCTGTTTGTCATAGTTGGAGAAATTAAACCGATGGGTCTTGATGATTTTGAGAATGACGGGTCATCTTATTGATGCATAATCTTCAGCTCCTCACCCTTTACACTGGTTATCTCACCAACCAACATGTCCCATCTACACTAGTCCCACCTGCCTGCATTTGGCCCATAACTCTTTAACCTACCCTGTCCATGTACCTGTCTAAATGTTTCTTAAAACCATGTTTCGCCTGGCTGGAAAATCATCACAGATCTTCAAACAGTAAGTGAATGAACGTGGTACTCAAGTAAAATATGATCTATGATCTTATTGAAGGGTAGGGAAAACATGAGGGGCTGAATGGCCTACTCCCACATCAGTTTCTTAGGTCCTTATGCTCTTATGCCTCTGATAATCCAATTTCTTTATAGATCTTTGATTTGACCCATTGGTTCCAATGTGTCAAAATAATGGCAATTCTCTCCAGCAAAAACTGTATAAACATGTCAGACAATAGCCTAATTAAGTGAATAAATCACAGTGACAAACTTCCAATTTACATAGCTGGAAGACAGGCGTTGATGTCAGTTCTGATTATTTGGCTTCAGTTAAGCTGTTGATGGCATTGAGGTGTGTCTGCACGAATTCAACCTGCATTATATTAAATATGTTTTTGATGATCGAAGATCGACCACAGCTTCCAGATGAAGATAATGATTTATTTTGTCAATGGCAATTTTCTTAAACCCTTGCAAGAAACAAACAGCAGGGATCTTGTCAATGGAATTGTCAGCATCTCACTATTCATATTTTTGTTTGTTAAGATGTACAGTGAGAAAAACAAGTGATGCTATGATTACTGCAAAAGGCAGGAGGAGCATTTGAGAAAACAAATTAAAGCAATGTCATAATCAGGAAAAACCAATACATTTTTTGTTAGGTTATCCAAGACTCTCCTTTATCCTACATGTATGTAGGAAGAAACTGCAGATGCTGCTTTAGACAGAAAAGATAGACAGAAAATGCTGGAGTAACACAACGGGTCAGACAGCATCTCTAGGGAAAAGGAACAGGTGACATTTAGATGTCTAAAGGGTCTCGACCCGAAATCCTTTGTGTGAAAAAGTTACCCCTCAGATTCCCATTAAATCTTCTGCCCTCTCACTTTAAAGCTATTTCATTTGGGCCTCGATTCACCTACTCTGGGCAAGAGACTGTGCATCTACCTATTCCTCTCATGATTTTATACACCTCTATAAGTTCATCCCTCATCCTCCTGCACCCCAAGAAATAGAGCCTACTCAACCTCTCTCTATAGCTCAGACCCTCTAGTCCTGGCAAAATCCTTGTAAATCATCTCTGTACCCTTTCCAGCTTGACACCATTTTTCCTACAACATGGAGCATAGAACCATACACATTACTCTAAATGCAGCCTCACCAATGTCTCATACAACTGCAACATGATCTCCCAACTTCTATACTCAATACTCTGACTGATGAAGCCCTATGTGCCAAAAGCCTTTTTGACCACCCTATCTACTTGTGACTCCACTTTCAAGGAACCATGCAGCTGCACTCCTAGATCCCTTTACTCTACAACACATCCCAGAACCCTACCATTCACTGTGTAGGTCCTGCCTATGTTATAATTCCCAAAATGCAACACCTCACATTTCTGTGTATTAAATTCCACGTAGCACCTCCCATTTCTCTGTATTAATGTTGACATTGCATTAAGGTGAAATTCTTATTTAAGAGAACCAAGTTTACAGAATGATATTAAAGACAAGCAACACCTTTGACGACAAGTGAGATAGAAAATATTTAGCCTTCTGTGGTATGGAGTGAAGAGATATTACCACCAGGACTCGTTAACAATGAGAATCAGTCTTATATCCCAATCTGCAGAAAGGGGTAACTGGCTGACAGAGTGAAACAAGATATTGGCTGGTAAATTACAATGTTGTAAGATATTCTATCATTCTAAAGTATTGCCTGCAGTTGGAGGTTTGAGTTTTTGATTGATTCAATTTATTAAGTTGCAGACCAAACAAATAAATTAATTGCAAAGGAGAACAAATGTGTTTTTAAAAAGTTGTAGACACTGGAAGTGCAAAATATAACAGTAAATGCAGGAAAAACTCAGCAGATCGGGCAGCATCTGTGAAAAGAGAAATGGATTACGGTTTAAAAGGTGGCAGTGTCAGTGTAAATTTTTTTTAAAAAGCACATGGCGATCTTCCAATCTTAAGCCCAGGAAATTTCTGAACTGCTTTAGTTTATTTACTGATTCAGAAAGTAACATGTGTTGTGTTATTTTTGACTTATTTATTGATTATTCAAAATGTGGCCCAAAATGCTATTTCAACAGTAAGCTTTGTTTCTGGGTGCAGTGCTTGAGACTACAACCACAACTGCCCTCTATATGGAAAAAGCTGCTGCCACTGAATGATGGAATAGCTGCACCTGCAGTTTCAGTCCCATAAGGGCCAAGCTATGTGTTTTACACGTTGTATAATGTTCCTGTGGTTGTCAGGCACAGGAGATGCATTTTCATATTTCACAGTCAATACGTCTTACTATAAATCTTCCTCATGGCTCTATTGCGTAAAATTCATATGTGGCCTTTGAGAGAAAATTCAAAAGCATCAGGACCTGAGTATTTCAAATAAGTTGGGCATTGTGTGTCTTTTGACATGCATAAAACAATATTGCTGGTGTGGGTGATTGCAATGTATCAAATTTTACCATCCTTCAGGAACATTAACATGAAGCCATGGATAGATTTTAGTCATAGAGTCATACATTATTGAAATAGGCCCTTCAGCCTAACTAGTTCATGCTGACCAAGATGCCACATCAAGTAGCCAGCTAGTCCCATTTGCCTGTGTTTAGTTCATATCACTCATTCACTCATGTATGTAAGTGAGTAAGTTTATTGGCCAAGTATTCACATACTAGGAATTTGCCTTGGTGCACCGCCCACAAGTAACAACATGACATACAGTGAAAATTATGAATGACTCAGAAAACACTAAACATTAATAATAATAAAACATTAATGATAAAACACCATTGATCAAGCATGTGAACCAACAAAATACCAGGTCAAAGGGAGGCTACAGAGTTTTGGCTGTTGAGTAGAGCAACTACTCGTGGATAAAAGCTGCTTTTATGTCTGGCTGTGGCAGCTTTGACAGTCCAGAGTCGCCTTCCAGAGGGAAATGATTCAAAGAGTTTGTGGCCAGGGTGAGAGGGGTCAGAGATGATCTTGCCCGCTCGCTTCCTGGCCCATGCAGTGTACAGTTCATCAATGGAAGGAAGGTTGTAGCCAATAACTTTCTCTGCTGATCGGACGATTCGCTGCAGCCTCCAGGTGTCGTGCTTGGTGGCTGAGCCAAACCAGACCATGATGGAGAAGGTGAGAACAGACTCTACGATGGCCGTGTAGAATTGGACCATCATTACCTGTGTCAGATTGTGCTTCCTCAGCTGCCGCAGGAAGTACATCCTCTGTTGTGCCTTTTTGACTATGGAGTCGATGGTAGCCCCCCACTTAAGGTCCTTGGAGATGATAGTTCCCAGGAACTTAAAAGACTCCACAGATGTGACTGTGGTGTTGTTGATGGTGAGTGGGGTGAGGGGAGGGGGAGCTCTCCTAAAGTCTACAATCAATTCCACTGTCTTAAGAGCATTGAGCTCTAGGTTGTTGCGACGGCACCAGGACGCCAGCTGTGACACTTCTTGTCTGTAGGCAGATTCCTCCCCATCCTGGATCAGTCCAATCAGGGTTGTGTCATCTGCAAACTTGATAAGCTTGACAGAGGTGTCTGTGGAGGTGCAGTCATTGGTGTAGAGAGAAGAGAGAGTACGCAGCTTTGCGGTGCTCCTTTGCTGAGTGTTTGCGGGTCCGAGATGTGCTTTCCCATCCTCACATGCTGCTTCCTGTCCGTCAGGAAGCTGGTGATCCACCGACAGAGGGGTTCAGGCACAGTCAACTCGGAGAATTTGGAGTGTAGTAGCTCTGGCACAATGGTGTTGAATGCAGAGCTAAAATCAACAAACAGGATCCTCGCATAGGTCCCCTGGCGGTCTAGGTGCTGTAGGATGAAGTGTAGGCCCAGGTTGACTGCATCATCCACAGATCTATTGGCCCGATATGCAAACTGCAGAGGTCTGTGATATTTTTCAGCTTGGCCAGCACAAGCCTTTCGAGTGTCTTCATGACTACACAGGGCAGTGCGATAGGCCTGTAGTCATTAAGACAAGTAACCCTTGCCTTTTTTGGTACAGGGACAATAGTGGAGACTTTGAAGCAGGCAGGTACAGTACATGTTTGCAGGGACTTGGATAAGGAACAGTTATGGATAAGGAACAGCCTTGTCCTTATCCATAACTGTTTTAAAGCAAATAAAACTGTGGTCACTGGACTCAAAAGACGCACAAAAGACGCACAAAAGACGCCCGCAGCCGCGGGCTCCAACCAGGATGCGGCCGTTCCAGGTGGCCCAGCCGCCGAAAGGACTCTCCCGACGCCGGGGCAAGACCACCCGGTGAGAACGGCCAGGGACATCGGGCCTCCGTAGAGGCAATTGCGGTGGCCTCAATAGGCCTGACTTTGGGGTGAACATGGGGTGGGGACTGGACATTGTGCCTTCTTCCACAGTGCTATCCTGTCTATTTGTAGTCTTGTAGGTCTGTGTCCAAGATGGCTGCCGTGAAGAGAGAGTGGACGCTGGCACGATTTGGTTGCCGCTGCTCCCTCTTCACACTGTGTTTTTGATTTTCTGTTTTTGGATTGAATCCTGTTTTTAATTTGTGTCTCTGTGATGTCTTTATTGTTATATTCCGATTATATGTTATTCCGATATACTATGTAAGGTGTCCTTGAGATGTTTGAAAGGCGCCCATTAAATAAAATTTATTATTATTATTATACTGACAATGTTATCACAAGCCCTATCCAATTCTCCAAGAGTAGGTCAAACTTTGCCTTCTTGCTTGACTGATTTCATCCCATCCATGCCCTTGGCACAAAGGCAGTCCCAGTCCATATTGAAAAAGGTAAAATTGTCTACTATGACAGCCCTATTAGCCTTGCAACAATCTGGCAACATATTTGTACCTCTAAATCGTATTGACTAATTGGGACCTTATAGTACAAGATGATCAGTCTCCTTTTATATCTCAGTTCTATCTATGGACCCTCACTGTACAATCCTTAAGTAATGTAATCTCAGACTACTGCCATGATGTTCACCTTAATCAATAAAGCAACTCCCCCTTCTCTTTTACCCTACCTCTCTCTCTTGCCTGCAGTGCCTGTATCCCAGAACATTAAGCTATCAGTCCTATCCCTCCCTTAGCTAGATGTTCACAATGGCTATAACATCCCAGCCTCATGCATCTATCCAAGCCATAAATTCATCTGCCTTATCTGTCAGGCCTCTAGAATGAAATAAATACAATTTAATCCAACCATCGTTCCTCAGTCCCACCCATTTGCTTGCCTATCCCATCCACTGAACTTGCCGAGAATGACTTTTGTAATGACTTTCAGCCTCCCTCTAACCTCACAACTGCATTGGACATACTACCTGTCCCTCTATTAAATCTTTCTAAGTAGCACTAGCAAACTTGCTTTCCAGGATATTACTCCCCTTCTATTTTGGTGGCAGCCTGTCCCTCTTGTACAGATCACCTCTTTCGCAGAAGTGATCCCAATAATCCAAAAATCTGAATCCCTGCTCCTGCACCAACTGCTCTGCTACATATTCACTGGTACTTATATCTCAGCACACAATCTCTACCACACTGCTACTCCCAAAAGGCTACTTCGCTAATGCCTACCTTTTTTGTATACACCATGAGAAGCAGTCACTCCAGGACACTAATGGCTGCTAAATCTACCAAGCTGCTCATCCTCTGCTGTTCACTCAACAGTGAAACTAACCTGAGTTCTCGCTAACTGTTCTTGTTAAATTTGGAGACATGGGAAACAGCAGATGCTGGAATCTTGAGCAAAACACAAAATGCTGGAGGAACCCAGTGAGTCAGGCAGCATCTAGTTTGAAATGGACAGTCTACGTTCAGGTCAGGACCTTTCTTCAGGCTGATTTGAGTAAGGGGGAGGGGAAATCTGGAAAGGAGAGGTGGGGACAGGACAAAGCTTGGCAACTGATAAGTGCCAATCACCCCCCTCTCTCCCTTACTGTATCCACCTATCACTTACCAGGCTTTGTTCCACCCGCCAACTTTCATTTTAGCTTCAATTTAAGGGCTTGTAAGGACGTTATGTTGCAGCTGTATAAAACATAGATTAGGCCACATTTGTAGTATTGTGTGCAGTCTGGTCATTGCATGACAGAAAGAATGTGAAGACTTGGAGAGAGGGCTAAAGGTTCACCAGGATGCTGCCTGGATCAGAGTGTATGAGCTATAATGGGAGGTCAAAATTGGATTGTTTTCTCTGGAGCTTCAGAGGTTGAAGGACGATCTGATAGAAGTATATCAGAATTATATGTGTTGCATATATAGTGTAGACTCTTTTTCACAGTTTGGAAAAAATAAAATTAAATGAGGCACAGCCCTAAGGAGAGAGGAGGAAAGTGCAAATGAGATTTGCAATGCAACATTTTACAGAGTGGTGGTGCTTGAGACATACTGCCAGGGGAAGTGAATGAAGCAGATACAAAAGTGGCATTTAAGAAGCATCTAGACAGATACACAAATAGACAATAGCTCGATTAGCTCTTAAAGATAGCGGAGTGACTTGGGTAGAGATCTTAAAAATAGAGGAGTCAAGGAATATGGGGAGAAGGCAGGAATGGGGCACTGATTGTGGATGATCAGCCATGATCACAGTGAATGGTGGTGCTGGCTCGAAGGGCCAAATGGCCTACTCCTGCACCAATTGTCTATTGTCTATTGTCTAAGGCAGGGGATGGAGGGATATAGATGATGTGCAGGTTAATGGGGTTGGTTTAAAATGGCATCACAAATAGCACAGACATCGTGGACCGAAGAGCCTGTTCCTGTGCTGTAATGTTCTTTCTTATAGATGGTGATTTCCATCAGCAGAGCATAATTACCTCAAATAGTTACATGCTGATGCTCCCGTTCCTAAAAGTTAAATGTTGTGGTGTTAAGTAACATTTATATCAATAAATAGTTAAAATATTAACACTGCGAGTTCACCTCGCACAACAGATGGACTCACTAGATAAATTTTATGGCATACTATTAAAAAAAACTGTCCAGTCATCACTTCGATGGTTCAGCAAGTTTATTGACTGAGACGTGGAGAGACACAGATTAAGAAGTTTGATTGTCAAGGTGAAAGAATGAGAAGCTATTGTTGGATTCAATGTCAGCACCATGGCAAGAAAAATTGCTTTGGGGTCTATCTCTCTGTGTTATCCAATAACCATCACATTACTGTCCCACACTATTGAGAGTATTGGCGTAGATGTTAAGAAAAGTGCACATCCTTATATCCTTATCCAGCTTGGGTAGGATTGTGATAAATCAAAATACACCTGATGCCACAGCCCTCAGCCAGCATCAATAATTTTAATAAATATTATGCCCTCTGTCATCTGGAATTTAGGATGAGAGGGGGATCTTATAGAAACATATACAATTATTAAGGGATTGGATAGGCTAGATGCAGAAAAAAATGTTCCCGATGTTGGGGGAGTCCAGAACCAGGGGTCACAGTTTAAGAATAAGTGGTAGGCCATTTAGGAATGAGATGAGGAAAAACATTTTCACCCAGAGAGTTGTGAATCTGTGTAATTCCCTGCCACAGAAGGCAGTGGAGGCCAATTCACTGGATGTATTCAGAAAGAGGTACTGATTCTGGATGATCAGCCATAAACATATTAAATGGCTGTGCTGGTTTGAATGGCCTGCTCATGCACCTATTCTCTGTTTCTATGTTTCTATGATCAATAATTGAACATTAACGCTCAATAGCTTACAAGGCAGAGTAGAGGGTATGGAAAGGAAAAGAGATAGGTATAGAAAAAAAAATAACAGAAACCAGAAAAGAAAAGAAAGATATGTAAAGATCTGGAGGAAAGAGTCAAAATGTGGTTGTGGAGGTTGATGTTTTCTGATTGGATGACTTTGACCAGTGGAGTCCCACAAGAGTGGATGCAGAGTATATTGTTGTTTGTTATCTGCATTAACCATTTGGATGATGGATCACTAACATTGTCAGTAAATCTGCAGATGACGTCAAAATTGGTGGTATATTGGACAGTGAGGAAGGATATCTGTTTGCAATAAGATCTGGATCAGCTGGGAAGGTGGGGCAAGGAATGACAAATCAAATTCAACTCTGACAAGTGTGAGGTGCTGCACCATAGCATGTCAAATCTGTGCAGAACTTACACAGTAAATGGCAGAGCCCTGGAGTGTGTTGCAAAACAGAGAGATCTGGGAGTACAGGTGCATGGTTCGTTAAATGTGGGATTCAGGTGGACAGGGTAGCTAAAAAAGCATTTGGCACGCTCGCCTTCAAAGAAAAAGGTATAGAGTAAAAAAGTTGACACATCATGAAGCAGCTATACGAGTGGTTGGTGAGACTGTGTGCAGTTCTGATTGTCCAACTATCCACTCGTCTAAAGAAGGGTCTCAACCCGAAACATCACCCATTCCTTCTCTCCAGAGATGCTGCCTGTCCCGCTGAGTTACTCCAACATTTTGTTTCTATCTTCAGTTTAAACCAGCATCTGCAGTTCCTTCCTACACATATGGGAAGAATGTCATTCATTTACAGAGGAAAACCACCTTGATGTTATCTGGGCTTGTGGGGTTGAGATTATAGGGAGAGTTTGCTTAGGCTGTGTCTTTTCTCTTTGGAGCATCGGGGGCTGAAGAGTAACCTTACTGAAGGACATGAGGGGCATAGACATATTAAATGCTCACAGTCTCTTTTTCCCTGGGTAGAGAATTCTAAAACCAGAGGGTGTAAGTTAATAAGAAACGGGAGAGATTTAAAAGGAACTTCAGAGGCAACTTTTCCACTCAGAGGGTAATCTGGATCTCGAATGAACTGCAAGAAGATGCTATAGAAGTGGAATACTATTATGACTTCCAAAAGACACTTGGACAGATATATGAATAGGATGGGTTTAGAAGGTTATGGGCCAAATGCAGGCACATGAGACTAGCCCAGTGTACCAACTTGGTCGGCATGGACAAAGTTTTTCTGTGCTTTATAGATCTCTGTCTCTATGACTATAAAAGAAGAGCAAGGGATGATTAAGTGTCAAACATGATACCACTGAGAGACAAAGAAGGAATACGGAGAGAAATAAATGAGTAGACATAGAGGAAGCTTGAAAAGTTAAAAAAAAAGATCAAGATCGGAAACTGAGAGGGAGGCATAGAGAAACTGATCAGCAGGGCATAACCTGTAGCCTAGGAATGTGACAGAGGGAAGAAGCTCACCAAATCTGCTGTCCGCCTCATGTGCTGTGCATTGACAGCTGATCAGATTTGTTTGTTGCCTTTGTCACACTGGGAGCACAGGTCATGAATTTGCAGTCAAAACCTTTTGGAGACTTGTTGTACAGGATTTTGTAGGTGGTATGCACTGCGGATAATATATAGGTGGAGTGAATGATTGTAAACAGTAGACTTCTTTCTTATTGATATCCCTTGCTGAGGGCCACTACTAAAAGTAAAAGGCATGTTACAAGACTACTAAAAGTAAAAGGCTGCTAATATATTTCCTCTTATGTTGGGAAATATAACCTCTTTGATATGTCCAGCATATTTCCTCTTACGTTGGAAGTAGTCTTTGGTCACTAAGTTTGACAAAAGTGCTCCTTGTTATATACAATTATTATTCTGGCTTATTGCAATATGTTTGGCAGTAGTTGTAACTGAGGGCTGATAATCTCAACTTCTGACACGAGAATTAAAACATCTTTAAACTCTGAGTTAGATTTAGCTCTTGGGGCTAAAGGGAGTTAGATTTAGCTCTTTGGGCTAAAGGAATCAAGAGATATGGGGAAAAAGCAGGAATGGGATATTGACTTTAGATTATCAGCCATGATCATTAATAATGATGGTGCTGGCTCGAAGGGACCGAAAGGCCAACTCCTGCACCAATTGTCCTATGTTCGATGTTTCTATGCTTCTCATTATTCCATTCTTGGATCCACAACTCCTTTCAATATCATCCCAGTGGCAAAGAAAGCAAGTAGCATGCCTTAGTGACTACTATCTTGTGCTTCTGACCTTCACCATAATGAAGAGCTTTGAGAGATGGGTGCTGGCACCCATTAACTCCAGCTGCCCATGGAGACTTGATCCACTGCAGTTTGCCTATCAATGCAACAGGTCCACAGCAGATACCATCTCTTTGGCCCTAAATATCAACGACAGCTCTGCCAGATTATTATTTATTGACAATAGATCCCATAAGATCCACCTTCAACCGCATAGTGCCAACCAAACATATCTCCAAACTCCCAGACCCCTAGACCTAGGAGCCAGTAGTCCCTCTGCCACTGGATCTTTGATTTTCTGAACCATAGACCATAATCAGTGAGGATAGGCAACAACAAATCTGTATCTCAAACAACATCAAGATAGTGTCTAAGCAGGAGATAGCAAACTTCATAACATGGTGTAAAGCCAGCAACCTCTTCTCTCAATGTCAGCAAAATGGTTGAGAGTTTCAAGTTTCTAAGCAGAAATATCACCGACAATTTGCCCTTGTCCAGTCACATTGAAGCTACAGATAAGAAAGCACACCAATGCCTATACTTCCTTGGGAGACTGAGGAAGATTGGCATATCTCCAATGATTCTTCACAACTGCTACAAATGCACCATAGAAATCACAGCTTGGTGTGGCAACAGTTCTGGCCAAGACCACAAGAAATGTGCAGAATTGTGGATGTAGCTCAGTCCATCACACATATCAGACTTCCCACCATTGAATCCATCTACACTTCACGCTGCCTCAGGCAAGCAGCCAACATAATCAAGATCCTATATCACCCCAGCCATTTCCCCTTCTCCCCACTTACTTTGGGCAGAAGATACACAAGATTGAAAGCACATATAATGCCATCAGATTCTGAAAGAGCTTCTGTTATCAGACTTCTAAATGGTCCTCCCATAAACTATGACGTAGTCTCGATCTTCCAACCTACCTCATTGTGGACATTGGACTTTTTCTCTGGAACTCCAATACTATGCTGCAAAACTATGTTTAGCATTATTATTTATTCTGCATTATTATAACACTATTCTGTATACATGTATAATAACATCTGATTTGATTGGATAACACGCAAACAGAAACATTTCATAGTTTCTCAGTGCATGTGCAATTATAAACCAATACCAATACCAGTTGCCTTCCACTGGTTTAAAAAGATATTTTCATGCTGAGGACATGATTTGGGATACATACTGATAAGAGCAGGGTGTGCAGTTTATATTCAGAACTCCTCAGACAATAAAGGAACCCCTGCCTCATGGACTGAGGTTATTCCTCTCCAACAGCAAAAATCATCCTTCACATGCAGGTATAGTGTAACACCTGGTCAACATCCTGAACTGGGATTATGAGAAGTATTTGTAGGTGATAATTGACATGTCCGGCATGGTAGTGCAGTGGTAGAGTTGCTGCCTTACAGCGCTAGAGACCTGGATTTGATATGTGTACAGGTTAGAGACGTACAGGTTTGTAGGTTCATTGGCTTGGTAAAATTGTAAATTGCCCCAGTGTGTGTAGGATAGTGTTAACGTGCAGAGATCGCTGGTCGGTGCGGACTCGGTTGCCCAAAGGGCCTATTTTCCGCGCTGTATCTCTAAACTAAACTAAACTAAACTTACCTAGACTAAACTAAACTAAACTAAAAGTTGTTCTTTGATAGATTTCCCATCCTGACTTCCCACAGCCTTTCCATCACCCATGCAGCATTCTGACTGCATGATAGAATGCTCTACATTAGCCTGGCAGGGTAAGGTTCCAACAACAATTGAGAAGCTCAGTGCCATCCTTGGCGTGGATTTGTGGCAATCTATCGTCTTTATCATTGATTCCTCATCCTTTGGCAATCCATGCTTGCCATATGCTCCATCTACAAGATGCATACTAAAGATTTTTTGGCAAAAGTTTCAGAAGGACAGAATCGATTTTACTTGGACAGAAGAACCAAGAATAGTCGGGATGGCTTTGTAACGGGAGATCCTGTTGGACTAATTTGATTAATTTTTTTGAAGAGAAAGCAATGTGTGTTGATGAGGCTGTCAATGAAGTCGACATGGCTCTTGACAAGGTTCCACATGGGAGAGTGGTGCAAGAACTTTGAATAATTTCCCATGCAGGATATGCTCAACGGGCAAGGTGGTATGATTTAGTTTAATTTAGAGATACAGCGCGGGAACAGGCCCTTCGGCCCACCGGGTCCACACCGACCAGCGATCCCCACACATTAATACTATCCTACGCACACTAGGGATAATTTACACATACGCCAAGCCAATTAACCTACACACCTGTACGTCTTTGAAGTGTGGGAGTAAACCAAAGATCTCAGAGAAAACACACGCCGTCAAAGGGAGAACATACAAACTCCATACATACAGCACCCTTAGTCGGGATCGAACCCGAGTCCCCGGCGCTGCAAGCACTGTAAGGCAGCAACTCTGTTGCGCCACCAGAGCCACCCCACAGTGGTCTTGTTAGTGACACTGCAAACCATCCAGAGAAACAAAATGTCATGCTCACAAAAGAAACATTCACAAATTGAGTTGGGACGCAGGTCATAGAATTATTTGGAGTGTCATGTTGCCTATAACTAAAACCATGTTTCCATTCATCATACATTCACTTGCTGAAGGGTTCTGGCCCGAAACGTTGCCTATCTCCTTCACTCCATAGATGCTGCTGCACCCGCTGAGTTTCTCCAGCATTTTTGTGTACCAACAAAAATGACTAAATGTTAATAATCTCAACTGGTGGGGTGGGAGATTGCAACCTTCACGTGGTCCGCCCTGTTTTGACGAATGCAATCAACCCGGCGTGCACAATCAAATAAGATCAAATAGAACAAGTTGTCGTACAACTTTAGTCTGTGCACGCCATACGCAAGAAGAAGAAGTCTCAACTGATGAAATACTATGTGCCTCTAGTTAGAAATCTGGTAGAGTTAACATAAAGAGGAAAAAAATATGTTAACAGTGCCCGCCTCCCATGAATGAATAAGTAAAAAATAGAATTAGAGCGGCACGGTGGTGCAGCGGTAGAGTTGCAGCCTTACAACGCTTACAGCACCAGAGACCCAGATTTGATCCTGACTAGGGATACGGGCTGTACGAAGTTTGTGCGTTCTCCCCGTGACCTGCGTGGGTTTTCTCTGAGATCTTCGGTTTCCTCCCACACTCCAAAGACATACAGGTTTGTAGGCTAATTGGCTTGGTATAAATGTAAATTGTCCCTAGTGTGCGTAGGATAGTGTTAATGTGTGGGGATCACTGGTCGGTGCGGACTCCATGGGTCGATGAGCCTGTTTCGCGCAGTATCTCTAAAACCAAAAACTAAAGTAAAAAAAATTAAATTGAGATTGAGCTTTAAATTTTAAGTTGAACATATATATTTCCAGAAGCATTAATCAGACTAAATCAACACTATCAGGATAGGTGTATACTGGTTAGAGCATTGAACTTTAGGCTACATCGACCGTTTGCTAGTTCTGGTCTGCTTGGTGGCCTGCGCAAATCAGAGAATCACATTTGTAGCAAGACTTAATCTGACTCGGGTAAATGGAAAAAAAATAATAAGTATAATATGTCTACAGCTTGCTGCTCTCCTCAATAATACAACTTAATAGAATGTTGGGCTCAAATATTTGAATGCAATAGAACTGTTGTGGCATTAAGTTAGATTCTAAAATCAATTTTAAAACCCAGACACATATTTTCTCCTTAAAAGCCACTGTTGCATATGCTACATATTCATTGTAGCAGTCCCAACCTCCTGCACTACTTTGTATCAGGCACACTCACCACACACCCACACACTGTGATTAGGTATGTAAGCACTTTCAGTATTACTACGCCACGCAGACAAAGGAGCTGAATAAAGGAGTACAATAAGGCAACTGAAACAACCTGAATTGTGTCGTTATTATCAGGATATCAAACACGAAGACGCAACATGGTGGCAGCGGTGACTTTCGAGTAAAAAACCGCACTATTGAGAATCGCTATTGGGAATTAGGAACAGCGGCTGCAGAGAAATTGATTTTTTTTTGTGCACCCGCCTAACAACACAAGATGGCGGCCTCCACAGCAGCAATGAGCCTCCACCCTACGATGAACTGGGACGCCGATGATGTGGTGGAGGCGTTCAAGAAATTCAAACAAAAGAGCCAGCTGGCATTCAAAAGCTTCCTGAAAGGAACTGCAGATGAAGAGAAGGTCAGTTATATTTTACTATGGCTCGGGGAGAAGGGTCTAGACATTTTTAACAGTTGGAGCTTAACAGAGCCCGACTGCAATAATCCGGGAATAGTCCTTGAAAGGTTTGCGAACCATATGGAGCCTAAATCAAACCACAGAATCCATCGGTATGAGTTCCAAGGGCTAAGACAAGACCCACAAGAAACAACCGACACTTTCCTGTCGAGACTAAGGAACGTGGCCAAGAAATGCAGATTTGGTGATGAAGATGACAGAATTGTCGACCAGCTAATATGGGGGTGCGCCCACCAAGAGGTCCAAAAGTCCCTAATAGGGAAAGACACCCTCAACCTAAAAGACGCCGTAGATGCTGCCAAAGCTTTCGAAGCCACAAGGAAACAAATGTCGTCCCTCTGCCTTCAAGTTGGCTCATCTCAGAGCAGCACCAGAGTGAATATAGACGCTCTCTCAAAACGTGACCCTGGCTCCACCTTAAAGGCTCCAAAGCAGACATTTTCTAGGCATGCAAACAAACAAGCAAGCCAAAGAAGCTGCTGGAACTGCGGTACAGAGCATGCATTTGATGATCGCAGGGAGTGCCCAGCATACGGGACTGCCTGCAACTCCTGTGGGAGGCCTAACCACTGGAAGAAAATGTGTAGGTCAACAAAATCATACAGCACCAAGCCAAAGCAGCAATGGTCAAAGAACGATAGAAATACGAGAAGGAAACAAATACACGCACACGTCCAACAGGAAGAGGAGATAACCTCAGATACCTCTGAGGAAGAATTCCTTTCCGTTGGGACCATTGACGTCCACGAAATGGGAAACAACAAACCACATAGCAACAGAGATGAAGCATATACTATAATACAACTACAGAAAAAAGTGGGAAAGAAAAGAACAACGATTAATCTAAGGCTCAAAATTGATACTGGAGCCCAGAGCAATATCTTACCAGTCAATCTTTACGGAAAGATATTCCCTGAACACATGACAAAAGATGGCAGCGTCAGGAAAGGAATCCTTGGAAGTAGCGATGTAGTCCTAGCTGCATACGGAGGTTCCATAATCCCACAGCTAGGCAAAACAATCATAGCAGGAACATACAAAGGGAAAGAAGTGAAATGCCCCTTCTACATCACTAAATCGAAAGGACCTGCTATTCTCGGCCTGAACACGTGCCAAAGACTGAAGATTGTGTCAATCAACCATGAAATCAAGACAAACTCCTGCAGAATTGACAGAAACATACCCATCAAAAACCGGCCGCCCATCAGGAACAAAGAAGAATTGATGGACATGTACCCAGAGTGTTTTGACGATACCGTTGGTTGTTTTGAGGAATACGAATACCATATCACAGTAGACCCCAGTGTGAAACCAGTGATCCACCCACCCCGCCGTGTTCCCCTTGAACTGAAAGAGAGGCTAAGGGAACAACTAAACGAAATGGAAAAAAAGGGCATCATCACAGCAATAACTAAACCAACTGATTGGGTAAATTCAATTGTTATCAAAGAAAAGCCAAACGGAAAACTAAGGATATGCCTTGATCCCAGGGATCTGAACAATGCATTGAAGCGCGACCATTATCCAACTCCAACCCTTGAAGAGATCACACCAGCACTGGCCGGTTCCAAGGTGTTCAGCAAGCTGGATGCTAGCAATGGATATTGGAACATCAAAATAGACCGAAAGTCATCAATGCTCACCACTTTCAACACGCCATTTGGCAGATTCAGATTCAACAGGCTCCCATTCGGGCTGAAGGTGAGTCAAGATGTCTTCCAGCGGAAAATAGATGAAACATACAAAGGCTGTAAAGGGGCAATCGGGATAGCAGATGATATCCAAGTATACGGCAGAGATGAAAACACGCATGATTACAACCTCCATGAGGCTATGGAAAAAACTCGAAGAGCCGGCATAAAGCTCAATGCAGACAAATGCATAATCAAAGAAAGGGAGTGCAAATTCTTTGGACTGATTTACTCTGCAGAAGGAGTGAAACCGGACCCTACAAAAGTGGATGCTATCAACCACATGGAGGAACCCAAAGACAAGAAACAGCTAAGAAGTTTCCTAGGGCTCATACAATACATGGGAGTCTTCATACCTAAGCTTGCTAATCACACAGCAAATCTCCGTGAATTGATGAAAGACGACGCTGAATTTGATTGGTGTGCTTCACATAGCCAAGATTTTGGGAAAATAAAACAACTCATCAGCAAAGAAACGATCCTGCAGTACTATGACAGACAGAAACCTGTAACACTCCAAGTTGATGCCTCCATGAGAGGAGTTGGAGCAGTACTGATACAAAATGGCCGACCTATTGCGTATGCATCCAAAGCACTCACTCCTACAGAATCAAGGTACGCAAACATAGAGAGAGAACTCTTAGCAGTAGTCTATGGCTGCGAGAAATTTCACACTTACCTATATGGAAGGTATTTCGACATTGAAACAGACCACCGCCCTCTAGAACAAATCGGGAAAAAAAACCTCACCAAAGCACCAGCCAGACTACAGAGACTATTACTGAGGCTACAGAACTACGACTACAACATCAGATACAAGCCAGGAAAAGACCTGCTGCTAGCTGACGCCCTATCCAGACTATCAACACATGACAAACAAGAGATGGAAGGGCTGAGCATAAAGATCCACCACATTGTGAATGTGACAAGTGTGAAGCTGGAACAGATCAAAGAGGAAACAGCCAGAGATGAAGAACTCCAGCTCCTCACCCAAATGGTAATACAGGGGTGGCCAGAAAAGAGACAACAAGTTCAGCCTCTCCTCCGCGAATACTGGACCATCCGTGATGATATTTCGGTAGAGAATGGAGTCCTGATGGCCGGATCACGAATCATCATACCCAAGTCCATGAAAAAAGAAATCCTCGAAAAGATCCACCAGGGACACTTAGGAATGGAAAAGTGCAGACTCCGTGCTAAATCCGCTGTATACTGGATAGGCATGTACAAGGACATAGAAAAGCTGGTATCTACATGCCACATATGCCAAAAATACAGGAATTCACAACAGAAGGAGGAAATGACACCCAGTGATATCCCAAGCCGGCCATGGCAAACCATCGGAGCAGACCTGTTCACAGAGAACCAGCAATGGTATTTGATTATGGCCTGCTACTACTCCAAATTCCCATTTGTGAGAAACGTAAAGGACTTGAAAGCTAAAACAATTGTGTCAATTGTTAGAGGGTTGTTTGCAGAGCAAGGAATACCTGATCAGATCGTATGTGACAATGGAACCCAATTCACATCTCGGGAATTCAGAGAGCTAGCCACCGAATACGGGTTCAAAATCACAACATCTTCACCACATTACCCAAAGGGCCATGGGTTTATTGAAAGGCAAGTACAGACAGCCAAGAAAACACTAATAAAATGCCGAGAGGCAAAGGAGGATCCAAACCTGGCACTTTTATCCTTACGGGCAACTCCACTAAAGGCTGACATGAAGTCTCCTGCAGAAATGCTAAATGGCAGGAAATACAAAACCACCCTGCCAAGCAAAATCCAACCCCCTATCGACCAAGAAGAAACAAGGGCAAAATTGGCAGCTGCCCAGGAGGAGGGGCTGAAACAATACAACAAAAATGCACAGTATTTACCTGAACTATTTCAAGGCCAAAACGTACATGCTCAGGATCCAACAACAAAGAAATGGACCCCAGCACAAATCACCAGCAGGGCTGGAACCCCAAAATCATATATCATAGAGACAGAACCGGGCAGGCAGTTGAGACGAAACAGAATTCACATCCGCCCGACACCTGACATGTCAACACCTGCAACTTCAAAGACAACACCAGCAACTCCTAGGACACCACCCACAGCAGCAGCAACACCTGCCATTGATGACAACACATTCTCACAAACTGCTACCAGTGAGTCATATAGTCAACCAGCACCAACCAATGGCCAGGAAACAACTCAACAAGTTACCAATACATCGAGTGCAACACTGCAGGCAACAACCAGATCTACTAGATCCAGGAGCAACATCTTACCCCCAGCGCGTTATCGCTAGCACTGGAAGGGACAAGTCACGCCAAGACATGACTCTTGACTGGCTACGCACTACCTGAAAGAAAACAAGCTGCCATTATATATTTTGTTGTGTAGTATAGTAGCAAGCAGAATGCCATGAATGTGGGCAGAATAATCCCACGGTATCTGCTACAGGATTGCCACCCTCGCTCTGGCAATCCTCTAGTGTCACTAATTTTTGTTCCTTTCTTTTGAGAAGGGGGGATGTTACATATGCTACATATTCATTGTAGCAGTCCCAACCTCCTGCACTACTTTGTATCAGGCACACTCACCACACACACACACACTGTGATTAGGTATGTAAGCACTTTCAGTATTACTACGCCACACAGACAAAGGAGCTGAATAAAGGAGTACAATAAGGCAACTGAAACAACCTGAATTGTGTCGTTATTATCAGGATATCAAACACGAAGACGCAACAGCCACCATCCCTTTTTTAATTGGATTTAAATGGCTTCTAATACACACTTTGCAGGTAACTAGATGTCTATGCAGCTGGTTCAATTTGATAGATCAATATTCTTCAAAATTGTATTTGTCCTCAAACTCGTTTGGTGGCTGACTGCTTCATAAATCTTAATCATTTTTCCTTTATCCATTGATTTCTTATTCTGCCCCTGACTATGGAATACTCTTTTTGAATCAAGTTCATATGATTTACTATTTCAATACCTTTGATAGTGCAGAAGAATAAAGCAGTTCACTTTTAGCAATGCTAAATCAAATACTGGGACAGATTTAGCGTTTCTGCTTCAAATATAAATGCAAAAGATTACATTTATTCTAAAAATGGACACTTTCCAGAAGTTAATCAGTAATTTCAAGCATTTGCTAATTAAATTAAAAAGCAGCAAAGTATTGACACATTACAATGAAATGTATTCAAAAGTATAAATTGAATACTGATGAAAGATCTAAAGTATTAATTGTTCTTTTCTCTCTCCACTGATGCAATGGGTGAGGAGCAAGGCCAGTAGGACAGAGGAGGGAAGGGTCTGTCCTATTGTGTCTTCAAAGTTGGCTGCGGGAGGCATCCCCAGAGCACAAAGGTGGGTGGTCGAGAAGAGGGAAGTTGGTTCACAGATCGACCCACGTGTCCAAAGATGGCAGGTACACAAAAATGCTGGAGAAACTCAGCGGGTGCAGCAGCATCTATGGAGCGAAGGAAATAGGCAACGTTTCGGGCCGAAACCCTTCTTCAGACTGATGGATGGTGGGGGGTGGGGGGGGGGAGAAGAAAGGAAAAAGGAGGGGGAGGAGCCCGAGGGCTGAGGGAGGGGAGGAGACAGCCCGAGGGCTGAGGAAGGGGAGGAGACAACAAAGGCTAACAAAATTGGGATAATTCGATGTTCATGGCCCCAGGATGCAGACTCCCTAAGCGGAATATGAGGTGCTGTTCCTCCAATTTCCGGTGTTGCTCGCTCTGGCCATGGAGGAGACCCAGGACAGAGAGGTCGGATACGAAATGGGAGGGGGAGTTGAAGTGCTGAGCCAGCCCTGTCCAATGATGGCGATGGCTGGAGGCCACGGCCCTGGGGCTTGCTTTGATCGGGCATCACTCATAAGAACTAGAGCACGGACTGGACTTTAAACATGGCGCCAAAGACCTGGCGTCTCTTGTATGCGTGCTCAGTAGACTATTTCTGTACACTTTGCTGGTCGGGGTTGCACTTGGGTATAGCGATACTTTACTGGACGGTATGTAAGTAAAGAATTTCACTGTGCGTTTGCACATGTGATAATAAAAAGCATAATTGAACCATTGAATCTTGGAACAGTAATGTTGAAGTGATGGCACTTCTTTAAGGCAGTGTGTGTCATTGTGCATCAAGGATTATCTCGTTGTCACCACCTGATCTTTGGCAAATGCCATTTCTTTGTCAGTGTGTTGATTGAATGGCACATGTTCACTCAGCAGGCTTTCAAGAAATAAATCTCGCTTGGCAAAGGATCCTCTTTTTGGTAGACAGAACAAATTGGCGACAAACAAAATAGTTTCAGATCTGAAATTAATGTACAATCATGTCAGACTAAAAAACAATCGTTTTAAAGAAAGGACTGTGCTGGGGATAGTGGATTGAATTCCTCCTCATCTCCTTTCTAAAGGTACATCCTTTTATTCCAAGACTATGGCCTCTGGTTCTAGACTCCTAGTGGAAAAATCCTCACCACATCCACTCTATCTAGGCCTTTCACTATTAAATAAGTTTTAATGAGGTACCCCATCATCCCTTCCACACGCCTACAGGTGCTCGGTAGAGAGCATTCTGACTGATTGCAGCGTGGCCTGGTTCGGCAATTCAGGATTAGGTCGACCAAGTGGGACAGCCCCTTAACTCTCTCTTGAATACATCTAGTTAATTGGCCTCCACTGCCTTCTGTGGCAGAGAATTCCACAGATTCACAACTCTCTGGGTGAAAAAGATTTTCCTCATCTCATTTCTAAATGGCCTACCCCTTATTATTAAACTGTGACCCCTGGTTCTGGACTCCCCCAACATCGGGAACATTTTTCCTGCAACTAGCCTGTGCAATCCCTTAAGAATTTTATATGTTTCTATAGGATGACATCCTTCTAAATTCCAGTGAATATAAGGGTCAAGAGTCAAGAGTGTTTTATTTTCATATGTCACGTAGGGGACAATGAAATTCTTACTTGCTGCAGCATAACAGAATATGTGAATATGTAATCATTGTACCTAGCGGAACAAAAAAAGAAAAAGTTCAATAAATAAAATATTGTGCAAATAACAAATAATAATAGTCTTTTGCAGATCATAGTTCATAGTTTATTTGTTGTGTTTAATGGCCTGATGGCTGTGGGGAACAAGCTGTTCCTGAACCTGGACGTTACAGTTTTCAGGCTACTGTACCTTCTTCCTGATGACAGTGGTGAGATGAGTGTGTGGCCAGGATGGTGTGGGTCCTTGATGATTTTGGCTGCCTTTTTGAGATAGCGACTGCTATAGATCCCTTCGACGGTAGGGAGGTCAAAGCCGGTGATAGACTGGGCAGTGGTCACAACATTTTGTCGTCTTTTTCGCTCCTGGACGTTCAAGTAGCTGAACCAGGCCATGATGCAAACAGTCAGAATGTTCTCCACCGTGCACCAGTAGAAGTTTAGGGGAATCCTCTTCAACATGCCGTCTTTCCGTAATCTTCTCAGGAAGTATTACGGATACAAGCCCAGTCAATCCATTCATTCATCATATGTCAGTCCCGCCATCCCGGAAATCTATCTGGAGAACCTACGCTGCACTCCTCAATAGCAAGAATGTCCTTCCTCAAATTAGGAGACCAAAACTGCACACAATACTCCAGGTGCGGTCTCACCAGGGCGCTGTACAACTGCAATAGCACCTCCTTGCTCTTATACTCAAATCCTCTCGCTATGAAGACCAACGTGTCATTAGCTTTCTTCACTGCCTGCTGTACCAGCATGCTTATTTTCAGTGATTGATGTACAAGGACACTCGTAGCAACCTCCCCTTTTTCCTAATCTGACACAATTCAGATACTAATCTGCCTTCTTGATCTTAC